>NW_026652278.1:165807639-165939363 GCF_009828535.3 Hylobates moloch | reverse complement strand
CAACCCAAATGTCCAACAACGATAGACTGGATTAAGAAAATGTGGCACATATACACCATGGAATACTATGCAGCCATAAAAAATGATGAGTTCGTGTCCTTTGTAGGGACATGGATGAAACTGGAAAACATCATTCTCAGTAAACTATCGCAAGGACAAAAAACCAAACACTGCATGTTCTCACTCATAGGTGGGAATTGAATAATGAGAACTCATGGACACAGGAAGGGGAACATCACACTCCGGGGACTGTTGTGGGGTGGGGGGAGGGGGGAGGGACAGCATTAGGAGATACACCTAATGCTAAATGACGAGTTAATGGGTGCAGGAAATCAACATGGCACATGGATACATATGTAACAAACCTGCACATTGTGCACATGTACCCTAAAACCCTAAAGTATAATAAAAAAAAAAAAAACAAATTGGCCCATAATTATCACAACCATCTTTATACCTACAGAGTTTAAAAATGACACACTATGAAAGCATCTCTGAGAGTTCTGGCAACTCCCATGCAAATGCTGCATTAAATACAATGCAGTGTATCTCCTAGGCATTATTTGAACTTTTTATAAAATCCATGCAGCTACCACTCATACCACTCAAATATGCCATACTCATACAGGCATATTTCTTCCGTTAAGATAATCACCATCCCCTTTGGTCCTTTCAAACTCTCTTGGCACTCTCAATGTTTAGATGCGGTGTTAATTTGAAGAAAAAAAACTTGGGCTATGTAAGAATTTTCTTTTCTTTTCTCTTTTTTTCTTTCCTTTTCTTTTTTCTTTTTTTTTTTTTTTTTTGAGACGGGGTCTTGCTCTGTTGCCAGGCTGGAATGCAGTGCATGATCTCAGCTCACTGCCTTCTAGTTCAAGCAATTCTCGTGCCTCAGACTCCTTAGTAGCTGGGATTATGGGCATCCACCACCACACCCAGCTGATTTTTGTATTTTTAGTAGAGATGGGGTTTTGCCATGTTGGCCAGGATGGTCTCAATCGCCTGACCTCATGATCTGCCCGCCTCAGCCTCCCAAAGTGCTGAGATTACAGGCGTGAGCCACTGCACCCAGCCTATGTAAGAATTTTCTTAGACAAAGAATATATACTACTACATGCTTGTCTTAGCAGGAACAAGTGTTTTTTCTGGTCCCTGATTCAAAATCATTTTGTGTTGCTTTGTGTTAGCTTTAAAATAGCAGAGATATAAGTGATAATAAAAATGCTGTATTTCTACTGTCAGAGTACTTCCATCGTAAATAACTTCCTTGTAATATGAATACTCGTTCCTGAAGCTTACTCTTGCGTGTAGGCAGGGTAGATGTTCATCAATGTATTATGAATGAACAATTTCAGGAACGGCAGTCAAAAATTTGTATTTATTATGGTTTCTAGCAATTACTACATTCTCAAAATTTATATTTCTTTCCCATTTAATGGAAGTTGTTGACAGTCTCAGATGGGTGATACTAAAGCTGTTTATACCCTGGTGCAAATGAATCTCACTCTTTTCCTAGGATTTGGTATTGGCGAGGGCAAGAATAGAAGTAGAAAAACACTGTGTTTGTGGCAAGTAAGAAGAAATAGGAAATGGAAGGCCTGAGAGTTAGTTACCCCCAAAGAGAAAAACTCAGGTAGAACAGGGAGACTGTGTTGTCAAAAAAACGTATATTCTCATTGGTCTCCAGCCAGCTGGGGCAGAAACATTTCTCGAAGAATAGGGTGTTGACATAAGAAATTATTAACATCTCTGGTAGATCATTCTATTTACTCAGAAGATGTAATGGACTTTCCTGAACAAACAGCATTTATTCCGTGAGAACTATGATAAGACATTCTTCTTGCCCTCTAGGGGCTTATAATCAAGGGGAAGGGTGGGCAGTATAGAGGAATAGAGGAAACTAACGTTGGGAATCAATTTTCTGGGTCTGTTACATTTCTTCATGTCTTACGGACAGAGGTGCTGAGGTACAGACCACCTTTGTTTTGGGGTATCTTTCCAAGGATGTTTGTTTAGTGAACAGACTTGGAATACAGTAAAGGGAGCTGCCTCTGGAACAAAGGACAGGTTCGTTTGTGGTTCAGAGTAATAAATTAATGTCTCTGGGCAAAATTTAGTCAGGTTTACTGCTTATTATAAAGGATTTGGGTTCCCTGAGTTCAGGGTTCCTCTCCACAGGGCAACCCACTGCACATGCAGGCATTACCTGGCCTTCTTTGTGTCTCCCTTGGGAACTGGAGTTTAGAGAACCGGGACAAATGCTGATATTCCAGCTACTGCTATGTCTTTGCGTAATAAAGTCCTTTGTCTCTGACCCAGGAGTTTCATGTCTTCTGCCAGCATTCATGAATCTGATAGGTAAACATGTTAGCTGACTTTTGGATAAAATCTCAGATACTCCACAATTCTTGACAACCAACATGCTGCCCATTTTTATTTCAAACACAGTAGATAACTAATGATAAAATAAGGTTGACAATAAGCCATTAATAGAAGTATAAGCAAATTATCATGAAGGTATATCTGAGGACAGATCATTTTGGTTGGAGAACATATGGGAAGACCTAGAAAGCAGAATTTGAATGGGGCCTTAAAGGAAGGGTAGGACTTCAACAGTTTGAGTATCAGGTTTGAGTAAAGTCTAAGGACAGGTTAGGCAAGGAGAGACTGGTTATACTGGTGGGTAGAGTCAGGGGAAAAGAAGATGGAGCAACAAGCCTTGAAAAAGGGACAGCATCCAACTCTCTGGGGGGACTGTGTAATGTTTTTGCATTTTTTCTTCCTTGGAATCATGGAAGTTTTTTGTAAGTTTTTTTACAAGAAAGTTTTACAATCTAAGTACTTGGTACTGAAGAAGTGGCTTTGGTGCTGGAAAAAAATAGCACTTAAATAATTTCTACCCTTCAAAACTGAGAGTTGTCATTGTCTCAAATTCTGGACAAAGGTGGTTTTGGTTTTTCTTGATTGCTCTAATAAGGAGGAAGAATACACACTAGCACTGTAGATTCACTGCATTGTTCAATGCCAACTTGCATGCAAGGTAGGTAGAATGGTGGTATCAATGGGACAATAAGAATCCAGAACATTTTCTGTCTGTCCAATGTAATCTATGACTCTAGAAAATGAAAAATACTTGTCTTGGGGCAAAGAAGCACAACTTTCCATTCTGAGCAGCTGCTCAGACCTTTGAGACTTATTCAAGCGGGCATCCCAATAACGTTGCACAGCAAGTCTCTAGTCTCTTCCTTGCACAGAAAAACAAACCCAGCTACATATGCACATAATTTCCAGAAATACAGTCTGAAGAACTTAGCCTTCATTTCTTGAAAGGCCTTAGTAAATGTCAGTGATCTAAAAAGTACACTCCAATGCCACATCAAGGACCATGCTTGCTAGAAACAGCTCATTTACAATTTGAGGAAAAGAGTCAGAAATGAAATGTAGGAATATAGCTTTTTAGACATCTTAGCAGTTGATTCTTGATAGGATTGATGTTTAAAAGTTCTAGCATTAATGATATTTACAATAGCACAATATGAAAGCATCAAGGTCACTTCCCAAATGTTCTTTCACTATGTTGCTTTCCAGAAGGGTAAATATGACAGTGTCTAGAAGCTGCCTAACAGTGGCTTTATCATAAATTCTGAATGATAAATGACTTTCAGACAGTCCTAAGCATCCCACAATGGGCTCTAATAATACTGAGAGAAAATTTTATGATGAATACAAATCACCCCTAAAGCCCGTAATACATCATGCTGAGTAATATCACAATAAGAATGGGAAAGAAAATGAAACTTTAAATAGGCATATGCTTTTACGTACTTTGACTTGAATTTGTATTCTTTCCACCCACTCCCTCAATCTAACAATAAATATTACTCTGGAAAATAAGAAAACACCTTAAACATTTCTTGGAAAATTTGATTTGTAAAAAAACAACACAAAATCTGTACTATAAGAGATTAACATTATAATTTTTCTTATTGGTTAAATCGAGAATAATGATAATGTTTTACACATGCTCCCTTTTGAAAAGAGTTTTACATGTATTCTCATTTGAACTTTATAATAACTTTGAGTAATAGACATTCCCATTTTATAGACAAAGGAATCAGTATATTTAAATGACATTTTGGCTAGCTCACAGGTTAATGAATGATAAAACTAGGAGTAGGAACTTCAGTCTCTTAAAAATTGAATATTAGTCTTACCAACTACCTAAGTTCAACATAAAATAATTTTGGGACCACTGTTATAGTAAATATTGCTGTGTGAAAAGTGATCCCTTAACTTGGAGGTGTTTTGTTTGATGTTGCTCAGGAGTGTTAAATAATTTGTGGCTTTTATTTCTTAAGCATCACTATCCCTAATGTCATTTTTCCCCTCTGCGTTCATTTGAGCCAAATATAGTACTTATTAATATATCTGACCTGAGTTTATGATAAATTTCCTAATAAAACTCAAACACCAAACCCAATCCATTCCTTTGGAGGCAAGATAAACTCTGTGATTCCATCTCTAAAAAAATCTGCTTAATTTGCTTTTGTGTTCAAAATAAAACAATCTTGATTAAGAAACTGCCATTCTATGATTAGTTAAGCCCACATAGAATAACAACAGAAGAAAAGTGGTGATTCCAAACGGAAGAGAAAACAGAATCACCTCGCTTCTCAAGTAAGTGAGCTCAGTGCTTTCTGTGCAAATTTTACTTTCTGTGCAAATGACAAGAAAGATAAAGGTTTAAATGTCTGTGAAGTTTATAAAATAGTTGTTTTTTTCACTTAATGGCAGTTTGGTACCTTTTTAAAAAGCTGCTTGGAAAGAAAGTAGATCACCTGGTTGGATTGAAAACATTCCCTCTAACTAATGGTACTACGCAGTGAATTATAATATTGTCTTCTCAGTATGCTCTATGGCCAGAATGGTATGCACACACACATTACTCTGTATCAATTATTTTTTAAATTCAAGTGACCTGCTTATAACTGATAGATGGGAAAAAGTACAATTAAATGTAAGATACTTAATTTGGTCTCATGCAATAGCTTACATTTGTGTTCCATGTGAAAGTTTTTCAAGTGTTTTCCCAGATTTGATTCTTTTGATCCTAACAACACCTTGGGAGGTAGGTAGAATCACTATTTGTAATTCACATTTTGCCGATAACAAATGAGGTTTGTAAAGGCTGAATGGCTTGCCCACCAAGCTCCTAAAAGTAAGCAGAAGGAAAACTAGAATCAAGACCTGCTTTATCCAGTGGCTTCTCTATTTTTTATTTTTTGAAGAGTCTGGCTCTGTCACCCAGGATGGAGTGCAGTGGTGCGAACTTGGCTCACTGCCTCAGAGGCAGTGAGCCTCCTTGACCTCTGCCTCCTGGGTTCCAGCAATTCTCCCACCTCAGCCTCTGGAGTAGCTGGGATTACAGGCATTTGGCACCATGCCTGGCTAATTTTTCTGTATTTTTAGTAGAGATGGGGTTTCGCCTTGTTGGCCAGGCAGGTCTTGAACTCCTGACCTCAAGTGATCCACCCGCCTCAGCCTCCCAAAGTGCTGGGATTACAGGTGTCAGCCACTGTGCTCAGCCTCCAGTGCTTATTCTATCAATCTGCAAATGCAGGAAGAGCAACAGGACAGTACAAAAGAGGAATCTTGTAAGTTCAGGTATTTGGCCAGAATAGGCCTGAGCGTATTTAAAAATCCAGGTTATTAGGAGAACCCAAGGTGTTTCAGGAAAGAAAATATGTGGCAGAAAAAAAAGTAGAGGGAAAAAAGCATTAGTTCAGGATTTGAATAGTATGCAATTAACTGGTGACATGCTTTAAAATCTCCCTTTAGCCTTTATTTGTGTAGCATACAATGACCAGACCAAGCCATTTTTCTATTTTCTTATTTTTCTTCTAGCATTCTCTGGAACTAATTAATTAATAGATATCTTCTGTTAGTTCTTCTCAAGTTCAGCAGGTTATTTGAAGCATTAACCCTCACAGGCTTTGAGAAAGAAAAGAAACAGTCTGCAAGACATAATTGCAAATATGCGAAATTATGCCAGTGAAAGGTAATATGTAAAAATGAAATAGCTGAGCTAGGACTATTGGGAGACACTCTGGTTTTTTTAAAGAAGATGTTAACTTTTGTATTTTCAGTTTTAAAATAACCTGACTGATTCCTCAAAGCCTAGCTTTGAGTAAAATGACGATATAGAGAACATGGAGACAGCGAAGATGTAATAATAACTGCACTGCTGCCTAGAGGATCGTGAATTTTGCTCTACTTTTTGTTTTGTGATCATTTACAAGTTAGTGATGAAAGGAGATTTTACATGGCTCTAAAGTTGATTCTTGCTGAGTATAAGTTTGAATCCACAAACCCCCATATACTAAAAAATGCTGTTTACTTGAAGACAAATGAGTCTCCGAGCCCCCTTCTAACTGCCTAATGGGGAATTCAATCTCTGTCATTGTGAATGCCCTTCTAGTTTAGGGTCCTCAACGTTCTTTGGGCAGGGGGAGACTCACCCAGAGCAGCCTAGATGGGGACAGTCCTCCTATGACCAGCCCACCTATATGCCTTATATGTGTTCATGTTCAGACCCACGTATCCTCTGAGGTTCAGCTTTGTTGCTCCTGTGCCTCTCACAGCCTGGGACAAAGCTGAGACCCTCTAACTGGCATCCAGTCCACCGAGCTCACACTGCAGCAGTTTCCTTCTAGAGCACTGTGCTCAAAGGCCCTGGTCTCCCTGCCTTCTGCTCTAGGACAGACTCCTAGAGGAGTTCAGGATTCTTGAAAACAAAGGTCACGAGGAAGGGTTCACCACAAACCACACTTCCTCCCCGCCTTCCTTCTGCACAAAGCTTCCCTCGTGCACAGGGGCACAAAGGCCTAGCTACATGTTTGGTCAAGTCAGAGAGAAGCAAGAGGAAAGCAACAATTCAAATCCATATAGCTATAAATTATGCAGCCAGAATAATTTTCATCTCTTGGCCCTTAGAAAAGCAGATATGAGGTCACCAAAAATGCAGGATCTGGCCATTTCTTTCCCAATATTCCCTTTCTTCATTTTTACAGCTTTAAAAAGGAAATGATCTCTGAAGGCGTTAAGCCTCATCCATTCGCTGGTGTGAATATTCTAGTCAGATGAACATCCTTCTTAATTACCAAATTAGAGATATTTGATTGGGGTAGGTGGAAGGAGGAGAGATGGGATGGAGGTCAGGGCTAAAGGGGGCAACCCACAGGCAGAATGGGAGAGTGAGGAAGCATGGGCTAGCAGAGGACAAACAGGAGGGCTGCAAATAGTGGTGGTTTGGAAGGTGGTAAACCTTTGATTTCCCCAACTCACGGCCTCTCTCTTAATCCAGACCACCCTAGCCCAGCTTTGTGTTTCCCCGCATCTTTCCTATAAGTGGGGCTCCTGCAGAACTTCTCTGTTCCTCTGATCTCCTAACCTGTGGCTGTCATCTATGGCAGCAGTACTGCCATACTGTTTTTTGTTTGTTTGTTTGTTTTTGTTTCTGAGGCAGAGTCTCGCTCTGTCGCCCAGGCCAGAGTGCAGTGGCTCCATCTTGGCTCACTGCAACCTCTGCCTGCCTGGTTCCAGCAATTCTCCTCCCTCAGCCTCCAGAGTAGCTGGGATTACAGGTGCGTGCTGCCATGCCCAGCTAATTTTTTGTATTTTTAGTAGAGCTAGGGTTTCACCAGACTGGTCTCGAACTCCTGACCTTGTGATCCGCCTGCCTCAGCCTCCCAAAGTGCTGGGATTACAGGAGTGAGCCACCATGCCCAGCCCATACTGTTCTTATCCAGAGTACAAATGGCTTCTAGATTGTAATGTTTTTGTTATAGTGATAAATATTTAATGCCTGAACATATAGTCTATGGCATCAATAGATTATAATGACCTGGAAAATAGTCTTCTTTTTTTTTTTTTTGAGACAGAGTCTCGCTCTGTCTCCAGGCTAAAGTGCAGTGGCGCAATCTCAGCTCACTGCAACCTCTGCCTCCTGGGATCAAGCGATTCTCCTGCCTCAGCCTCCAAGTAGATGCCATTACAGGCATGCATCACCATGCCCTGCTAATTTTTTGTATTTTTTTAGTAGCGGCGGGGTTTCTCCATGTTGCCAGGCTGGTCCTGAAGTCCTGACCTCAGGTGATCCACCCACCTCGGCCTCCCAAAGTGCTGGGATTACAGGCGTGAGCTACTGCGCCTGGCCATGGCCTAGAAGAGATTTGTGTGTTTTCTCAGCTTCTTAAATTACTTTGTTTGGGAATCATTGCACAAGCATACACTACATTATGCTACCTCCTTAACTACCTGAATTCCTTTTTCAGGAGCTTTGCCTACCAACTCAGTCCTTTAAAGCAGTTTCTAAGTCAGTAAATGACACTCTCACTTACCCAGTATTTCAAGCCTTAACCTGGAGTTTCTGCTTACTCCTTCTTAATTGACTCTATGAAAATTCTAAGTTGTTTCACCTCCCTCTTCCCTTGAATTCATCTGTCGTTTCTGCCTTTGTTTCAGCAGAGGCCACCAACATTTCCTGTCTGTGATGACTGTCGTAGCTGCCCTCTTTCCCTATTCTTGCTTCCTTCCAGTGTCCCTTCCTCACTGAGGGCAGATTTACTTTACTAAAATGTATATTGGATCAAGGCATTTCTCTTTTCAAAACTTTTCAGTGGCATCTCATTGGCCATAGGGTAAAGTCTTCCCTCCATTAAATATTTTCACAGCCCTCAATGGCGTCCTGATTATTCTCCAACCACACCACTTACTGCTGTCTTGAAAGTCTTTGTTGAGCTGTCATTTCTTCCCCACCAGATTGTGGAGCCACGTCTGCTTTATCGCTCACAGCACCTTCAGCACTAAGAACAGTGAACAGCAGAGGCTCACTCAACATTTGTAGAAACGGATGAATAAATGAATTCACTTTAAAATACATTTCTGAGCATCACATATTAAGCAATTAAGATAATAAGGCCGGCCATGGTGGCTCATGCCTGTAATCCCAGCACTTTGGGAGGTCGAGGCAGGCGGATCACGAGATCAAGAGATTGAGACCATCCTGGCCAACATGGTGAAACCCCGTCTCTACTAAAAATACAAAAATTACCCGGGCGTCGTGGCATGCTCGTGTAGTCCCAGCTACTCAGGAGGCTGAGGCAGGAGAATCGCTTGAACCCAGGAGATGGAGGCTGCCGTGAGCCGAGATCGTGCCACTGCATTCCAGCTTGGGCGACAGAGCAAGACTCTGTCTCAAAAAAAAAAAAAAAGGTAACAAAAACTAGTACTGTGTAAGTAGAATGGACTAGGACTAGTTTAAACTATCAAAGTTGAATTTTGATATGAGGTATGAGTTTGGCATGAGTTGTGAGTTACTTGACATGAGCTATGAGCTATGAGTTTCGATATGAATTAAGAATGCTGACATTTGAACCAGATGATCTGGTTTCAGATCTTGGCATATCCCTTAGAAAAGTTATTCAACCTATGTGGTCTTCAGGTTCCTCATCCGGACAATGGCAATAATAAAATAGTTACTTCATAGGGTTATTGTTAGGATAAAAGAAGTAAACATATTAAAATCTTTAGAATTATACATAAGTGCAATATAAGTGTTAATGATTATTAACATCCAAATAAGACAGCTCTTAATGTTCAAAGGTAGTGAGGGATAGCCACAAGTTTTTATCTCCCTATTGTATACCATGTGTTTATATGCAATATTTAAATATAATTTGTTCAATTAAGCTTAGAAGAATAAATGGAAAGAAACAGCAGTTTTAAAAGCAGCTGTAGACTCATGCATGGTTTGGGGATAATCACAATAGTAGCACTCTGTAATGTCCTCATTGGTGTTGGTCAAGATGGTGACAATGGACCCCGGGATATAATTATATTTGCTGCCTACATTTAAATTGACGTGAAATGCAAGACAGCAAGCAGGTAGCTATTAACCCCTCTTGCTCAGTGAGGTAGGTATCTGATAATGAGTGACAGGAAGGTATTTTAGAGAAAAAAAATGTTTCTAAGCAAATCTAGTCTTCCAGATACAAACAGCCTAGAAGATAGCTTTTTCTCTTGGAGCGAAGTCTATATCTAAAACCTCTTCTTGTTCCAGGAGCAATAGAGTCATAGGTTTTTCACGAAGGTCCTTGTTAGAAAGTCAATCATAGGAGGTGTCAACAAGATAATTAGATCTCACGTTTTAACATTAGAAGAAGAAAAGAAAACAAGAACTTTGTCCTAAAGTAATGTGGCAAAAGTAAAGCAGGGTACTGGTTTTGTTTTGAGTTCAGTACAAAACATTTAATGGAACTAATGAACTAGCACTGATGACATTTTGAAGTCCCACTGGATAAAACTTATTCTAATTTGCTGTTAATATACAAATCACAAAAAAAGTTACTCAATATACAAATAACACATGTTTTACAAGTGGATCTTGAGTTATAGAATAAAAGCAATACCCATGCCTTAAAACTATCAACTCTTGGATCATATTTAGTTCTTCAGGAGGATGTTAGTATAATGTTTTCTCCATTTCGATTTTACCACAGCTTCAAAATTTAGTATGAGAATGAAGGTGAAAATAAAAAGTGTATTAAAATATTGGGCAACTCCTTCTTATTTCCTTAGAATTATCTCTTCTCAAATTGCTTGGCTTTCCAAAACTAGTCAGGCACCAATTGTATTTGACTTTTCCCTTTGCAGCCTATTTTGTATCTTATTGTTTTTGTTACTATAGCAGTTACGTTAGTGTAGGTTCTTATCATTGCCTCATGTCTGGATTATAGATGCTCCTTGAGTTATAATGGGATTATGTCAGGATAAACCCACAGTAAGTCGAAAATACCATAAGTCTAAGACGCATTTAATACCCTGATAAGCCCATGGAAGAGTCAAGCTACATAAGTTGGGAACCATCTGTATTGCAAATACTCCTATTTTCTCCCATTCCAATCCATATAGCACACACTGCTCGTGAACCAATCTTCATAAAACACATCTCTACTAAAACTCTACAGAGTTAGATCTAGTTCCTTAAGTGATTGCATCCCATCCCAACACCTTAGTTTCATATTCAAGATCCCATATCAATTGACCCTTCACTGTACAATCTGATGTCTCACTGTCCTCAAACTATGGGCTCCATAATCTGAGGTGAGTTTTCCTTCCATCCTCTGCATATAGGCCAGGGGAAATCCCATCTCCACACTTTTGCTTCAGGAGCCTCCTTTGCCTAAAACAACTACCTTACCCTTCCAGAGCTTATATTTCTCTAAGGTCTCACTAGTATCCTTACGGTTGTGTGAAGATTATCTGGAAAATTCTAGCTCATACCAATGTCTTCTTTTTCTGAATCCTGACAGCATTTCTGGTAACACATTATATCAATGTTAAATAATTCTTTCCACTGGTTTCTAATTTTTTCATTAAATTAAGATCTTCTATAATATAATATTTGGGTAATCCCTCATAGGCTGTATTTAGACAGTGAAAATGAAAATGATTAGTTCAGGCCAGGCGCAGTGGCTCACGCCTGTAATCCCAGCACTTTGTGAGGCCGAGGTGGGTGGATTACCTGAGGTCAGAAGTTTGAGACCAGCCTGGCCAATATGGTGAAACCCCATCTCTACTAAAAATACAAAAACAAATTAGCTGGGCGTGGTGGCACATGCCTGTGATCTCAGCTACCTGGGAGGCTGAGGCAGGAGAATCGCTTGAACTTGGGAGGCAGAGGTTGCGGTGAGCCAAGATAGCCCCACTGCACTCCAGCCTGGGCAACAGAGCAAGACTTTGTCTCAAAAAAAAAAAAAAGAAGATGATTAGTTCAAATATCTAATGAACTTTAATATGTCCCCACAACCAATCCAAACTTTTTAGAACAAACCATCCAAATAGCTCAGAGGAGTGGCTGGAAAGTATGTGGGAAACAAATTAAAAAGCACATCTTTGTCTCTACCTACCTCCCCCTAACCAAATCCCTGTAGGGAGCTCCTTGTGTGTATGCCTTTGAGATCATTTTGTCTCTCAGAGGTCTTCTGCTCTCACGCCCATTTTCCCTTCTCTATTCTCAACAGTTACAAAAGTTCATCAAAGGTCTGCTTGCTCTGATAGTAGTCAACATAGTTCAGTGACATAATATACAATCAAGATTTATGTTTATTATGTCCTATGATCTCAGACTCAGGAACACAGAAATAGTTTTTGATTACAGAATTTTGTATGGTTATCTCAGAATAATATGGCTGGGCATGGTGGCTCACACCTGTAATCCCAGCACTTTGAGGGGCTAAGGCAGGCAGATCACCTGAGGTCAGGAGTTCGAGACCAGCCTGGCCAACATGGTGAAACCCCAACTCTACTAAAAATACAAAAAACTAGCCAGGCGTGGTGGCGGGTGCCTGTAATCCCAGCTACTTGGTAGGCTGAGGCAGGGGAATTGCTTGAACTCAGGAGGTGGAGATTGCAGTGAGCTGAGATTGCACCACTGCACTCCACCCTGAGCAACAGAGCAAGCCTCCATCTCAATAATAATAATAATATAGCATGTTTTTTTCCCTGAGATTGATTGAGAGAATCAGATAGAAGCATATACAGTAGTTACTCAGAATTTCAAGGGATATGATGGTAGCGGAGACCTCTAGATGACAATTACAAGGAAGAAAACAGATTTTTTATATAACTTATCTTCTAGC
Source organism: Hylobates moloch (assembly GCF_009828535.3). Lineage (NCBI taxonomy): Eukaryota > Metazoa > Chordata > Mammalia > Primates > Hylobatidae > Hylobates > Hylobates moloch. The sequence goes on along the minus strand of NW_026652278.1, from coordinate 165,926,662 downwards.
TAATTCTCCCACATTAATTAGGGAGAGACATTCTGAAATACAAATGTATATCATAGGAGAGATTATAGAAATGCAAGTGATTAGAACTAAAGTAATGTTGACTGAGGGATATGATTTCCTTGCTGGGTACAAACGTATCAGAACACTATAGGAGAGACCCAGGGAACAGTTATCGTGTGACTAAGGAGCTATTAGTGGCATAGAGAAAGGTACTATGTCATGGAGACACTAATGCTCCATTTTGTTTCATAGACTGAAGAATTCAAGCCAAGACTTATGAATAGTATTTCCTTAGACATCATTTAATAAATGTAACCAAAAGAAATGCAACCAAATGTTTCAATGTGTGGATGGCAGGAATATTCAGGGACTCTATGAGCTCACTATGCTGGTTAAGGAAGGATGAACTTCACCCTAAACAATATTAAATTTAGCTCCCTCCACCCAAATAAGTTAAATACGGAAAAACAATTTGTAAACTAAAAATTCTGGAAAGCCAATTTTTAAAAAACGTAAGATTTATATTCAGCAACCCAGTTAAAAAGTAACATAGAAATTTTGTAGACAATTTAAGGAGAATAGGAAGGACTAAATTATTTATTATATCAGTCAATTTTACTGTAGTAGGATCAGGAAGCCAAGTTTGCATAAATGCTTTAAAACAAATATTAAAGGCCCTAATAAAAATAAATGGAAGGGGCTGGGCACGGTGGCTCATGCCTATAATCTCAGCAATTTGGCAGGCCGAGGGGCCGGATCACGTGAGGTCAGGCATTCAAAACCAGCATGGCCAACATAGTAAAACCGTGTCTCTACCAAAAAATACAAAAATTAGCAGGGTGTAGTGGCATGGACCTGTAATCCCAGCTACTCAGGAGGCTGAGGTGGGAGGATTGCTTGCACCTGGGAGGCAGAGGTTGCACTGAGCCAAGATCCCAAGATCACGCTACTGCACTCCAGCCTGGGTGACAGAGTGAGACCCTGTCTCCATAAAAATAAAAATAAAAATAAAAATAAAGATAAATACATAAATACGTGGAAGTTTGAATAAGAAGCATGGCAGCAAATGAAATAATTTGGAAATAATTTGAATGTCAATGATTGGAAGATCAAAGGGGGCATGGAGCATGCAGATTAGAAAGTCTACAGGAAGAGTCAAAAAGATGGAAGGAGAAACAGCACTGTGCAAAGAAAAACAGATACCATCATGGCATAAAAATCGAACCATGTAAAGTATGTGCTTTGTATTAGTCCATATAATTTTTTCAAAACTGGCAGTGAAATATATTGCAGAGATTTGGCAAGGATAAATTACGTTAAGGTAGAAGGATTGGTAGTGATAAGGAGAAATGCAAACACAAAAATGTAGTAATTGTTTATAATGTAAGACTTTATCCATACTATATTGGCGAAATCTCTCCTTTGGGCTACAATAGTTTGGGGAAGGATAAATGGGTATAGGCTTGGACCTGAGCAGTGAACAGAAATCCTTGCCGGAAGTATCTGTGGGTTAAGTCATAATATAATAGGAATCAATGTGTTCTTGGAGAGGAAACACTTTTTTAAAATCCATCACTTGGTTACTCAACTTTAAAAAACAAACTATGACAAAACGCTGGAATTGTAAAGCAGAGTCAATAATCAGCAGGAAATCTGTACGCTCTTTGAAAACACCCCAGAGCAAACTCAGGAAAACTGTGTGCTATGAATCAAAAAGAAAGATTGTGTAACTCCTTGCCTTTGCCACCCTCCATGCTCGTCTTTCTTCTGCCCACCTTTCTGCCCTCCTCTACCTCTTTTTTTCTTTTCCCATCACTACCCCCGTCCAACTTCCTACACAGAGAAACTCACAGCACAGTTAACTGGCAAGTAATATAGGCTAGTATTATCAAAAACATATCTTTTCAAAGATGATAAGTTTTTCCAAATGAAAACAAGACAAAGAAAACCCACATATGTTGTGGCAGGTTAGGAACAATCTAGGAATTTAGAAAGCCAGAGATAATTCAAACTGAACCTATCGGCATTCTTTTATTCTTCTCTTCTTTGTTTCCCGTATCTATCTCTCTTTGCAACCGAATTGCCCCAAATCTAAATTGTAAAGACTGCAACTTCTGGAGCATCTCCTATAAGCCAAAATAAATGTATTTCCTTTGATGCTTGAAGCAACAGGTAAGATAGATATTACAACCCTTTATCTTGAAAATGAAAGCACTAAAGCTCAAAGACCTTCAGTGATTTGCCCAGGGCCAATGAGCTGGCAAGTGGGCGGCAGTGGATCTTACCCCATATTTGTCTGCATTCCTTTCATCACAGCCCACAGTTCCCCCCAGCAGACCTCATTGCCTCTTATCCGTGTTATTGCAAGAGCTTTCCTGCTTTCAGTCTCATATTTTTCTTTCAACCCAGTCTTCACAGTATTTACAATATAATTTGCCCAATCAAAACTTTCCTGTCTGAAATAAGTTGGGACATCTATTTGATCTGTACTTTCGGAAGAATGTGGTGGACGGGAAAAGGGTCATAAGGAGTGCAATTACAGAAATCAAGAGAAAGCAGAGGCAGTGAATGACAATTGACTAACTGAATTAGGACTCTGGAAAGTTGAAGTGGAGAAGAGATGCGACAGAAGCCAAAAATGTTAGAAGAAACGGAAGGGAGTGAAGAGATTTGGCAGCGAGTTGGGAAAATGCCATGGAGGTGAAAGGGGTGATGAATGAGGGAAACTTTAAAGGTCTAAAAGGAAGAGCAGCTAATAGGATGTATATAAAACTTCTAGAAAAGTCTACCATTTTGAGATAGTCAGTGGAAAAAACATAAATGACTTCAGGTTGGCTTTGGACACATTTATAGATCATAGTCTTATAAAATACTATTAATGGAAGCCTCTGATATTTGGAATAAACTTTAATTTTGGGGTGAATATCATCAAGGACAGTTATTCTTTCTTTTTTAAAGGACACTTTGCAGCTATAGTCAGAGATAGAGTTACAGGCAGAATGGTTGAGAATCTCACCCTATGGGGAAAGGCAGCGTAGCTCGATTCTGTCTATGACTCTGCCACTGACTTACGTGGTCAGTTTACATGTTCTTTCTAAGCCTGACGTTTGATATCTGCAAAATGAGGGGAATGATAATTTCTGCCTCAGAGAACGGTTATGAAAACTAAAAAAATATATATGTGTGGGCTTGGCACAGTGTTTAGGACATGGTAAGCATTTACATGCTTACCATTTGAATGCTTAACAATTGAATAATTGTTAAGTATCTGTGAGCCTTCCCTATGATTTTGAAGTAAGGAAGAAAAGCAAGCAAGCAGGTAAGGAAGACAAAAGAGAGAAAGACAGTAAAGAAGAAAGGGAGGATGGGAGGGAGGAAGGAAGGAAGGAAGGAAGGAAGGAAGGGGGGAGGAAGGGAGGGAGGAAGGAAGGGGGAGGAAGGGAGGGAGGGATGGAGGGGAAGGGAGGGAGGGAAAAGAGATTTAAAAAAAAACTGGAAATAAGGCAGGAGATTTCAAATAAGAAATTTGTAGTGTAAGGAAAGTAAAATAAACTGAACATCAAAATTGCTCGGTAAACATGAAAACTGGATGTGAAAAATTAAATTAACAGAAATGATTGAAACAGAAAGTAACCAAATAATCTGACAAGTTAATGTGTCATTAGGTAACCATTTGCAAGGAAGAAAAGACAATAAAATAAAATAAAAATGTGCAGATGTAACTTTTTCCCCAAGATATTCCCAAAGTGGCACTAGGCACTGTCACAGATAAAAGCCTAGTGAGCTTGAATTTACACAGCTTAGACATTCCAGCCTAGTGGTCCAATAAGAAAATAGGAAGCCGAGGACTGCAATTAGATATAAAGGTGGTTATGGAAAGAAGCACCATGCTTGGAGTGGCTTAATATTGCCTCACTATTTCATAACATTCTCATGTGTAGTTACTTTAAATAACGTATTTGAAACAATGGTAATAAAAAGGAAAGTGAAAATAATATTAATAAATAAAAGAAAAGCAGATATTATGAAGTCAGTTAAACATCAGGCCTGACCTTTTACTATTTGTCCGAAAGCATCCAGAGAGTTCATTTAGCCAATTTTAATGGAAACTTTAACTGCTTCATGGTCAATAAGGCTATGAAGTTGTTCCCTGTGGCAGCTCTGAAAGACAACTGTGGAAAACCAGTTATACCTGAGACATTTATTTCCAGCCATTTCCTTTGCCTGCCTGAAATTCTTCTTCATGTCATCAATCTCTTGATATACTCTTAAAAAATCATTATCCTCTTCTTCTGACCTGGAGGAATTCTCTTTCTCTTTCAGACTCTGAAAGAGAGCAGTCACTCTTTAGTGTTATATCGACAATTTGATAACAGCTGAGAACTACAATCTCTATGAAGGGAGAAAAATATCTTTTCCCCATCTCCAAATTCTTATCTTAAATTCCACATAGTAAAGTGTTCAAATGATATTTCGTGAATGGTTTTATCACTGGGCATAGATTTCTCAACCAGGCTGGAGGCTAGTGAACTGTGGCCCGTGAACTGGATACAGATTGTTGACACCAGCTCTCTTAGTGTCATTAGTCATCCGACACTCTTGGCCATTTTTATTTCTTTAAGGGAAGAGCTTGCTCAGATGTGAGAGGTTAGCATCAAAAAATAATAGGTTGTCTTGATAAGCGTTTTAAGTTTTTCATAGGAAAAGATGTTATAAACAGAAAACCTTTTTTTTCTTTTTCTTTTTTTTTGAGATGGAGTCTCACTCTGTTGCCACGCTGCAGTGCAGTGGCACAATCTCAGCTCACTGCAACCTCTGCCTCCCGGGTTCAAGCGATTCTCCTGCCTCAGCCTGCCGAGAGGCTGTGAGCACAGGCGTGTGCCACCACGCTCAGTTAATTTTTGTATTTTTTGTAGAGACGGGGTTTCACCACGTTGGCCAGGATAGTCTCAATCTCTAGACCTAGTATGATCTGCCCACCTCGGCCTCCCAAAGTGCTGGGATTACAGGCATGAGCCACTGCTCCTGGCCAGGAAACCTTATTTTTATTTATTTATTTATTTATTTATTTATTTATTTTTTGAGATGGAGTCTCGCTCTGTCGCCCAGGCTGGAGTGCAGTGGCGCAATCTCGGCTCACTGCAAGCTCCGCCTCCTGGGTTCATGCCATTCTCCTGCCTCCGCCTCTCCGAGTAGCTGGGACTACAGGCGCCCGCCACCACGCCCGGCTAATCTTTTGTATTTTTAGTAGAGACGGGGTTTCACCGTTGTCTCGATCTCCTGACCTCGTGATCCGTCCGCCTCAGCCTCCCAAAGTGATGGGATTACAAGCGTGAGCCACCGCGCCCGGCCAGGAAACCTTATTTTTATTATACTTACTATTAACCTTTGTTTCATGGTCTAATTTTCATCAGGAAATTCTGCCACTTATATAGAGAGAGCTATTTTGTCATTTATAGAAACAAGTTTAACTCTTTGTCCATATGATGCCAGACTATCCTGCCAAGTAAAATTCAAAATCTAGCAAAGTGCTGTGTGGGAGGAGGAATGTAATAAATTGCAATATGATTTTCTGTACCTTCTTATTAGAAAATATAAGAAAAATGTATATTCTTTTCCAACAAGTTCATATATTAATAATCATTTTAAGACTAGGCACAGTGACTCACCCCTGCAATCCCAGCATTTTGGGAGGTCTAGGTGGGCAGATCACTTGAGTCTAGGTGCTTGAGACCAGCCTGGGCAACATGGTGAGATGCTATCTCTAAAAAAAAATACAAAAAAAAAAAAATTATTAGCGCCTGGTGGTGCGTGCCTGTAGTCCCAGATACTCAGGGGCTGAAGTGAGAGGATCACTTGATCCCAGGAGGAGGTTGCAGTGAGCCAAGATGGCATCACTGGCCAGGCGTGGTGGCTCACACATGTAATCTCAGCACTTTGGGAGGCTGAGGCAGTTGGATCACCTGAGGTCAGGAGTTCAAGACCAGCCTGGCCAACATGGTGAAACCCGGTTTCTACCAAAAATACAAAAATTAGCTGGGTGCACTGGTGCGCACCTGTAATCCCAGCTATGCGGGAGGCTGAGGCAGGAGAATTGCTTAAACCCGGGGGCAGAGGTTGCGGTGAGCCGAGGTGGCACCACTGCACTCCAGCCTGGGCGACAGAGCAAGATTCCGTCTCAAAAAAAAAAAAGAAAAATCTAGTTTCTCTTACGAATGTCCTCGATCATGAAGCAGAAAAAGTATTAATTTGATTAAATGTCAACCCTTCACTTTGTGTTCTTTAACAAAATGAGAATTATGCATGAATTGCATCTGCTGCATACTAAAGTACGTCTTGAGGAAAAACACTTGTGTGATTGAGTTGTGAGCTAAAATTAGCCAATGTTTTCGTAAACACTCTTTTTACTTGAAAGAATGGCTACCACACAAACTATACAGACTTGGATGTTTGGCAGAGATTTTATTGAAAATAAATGATGTAAGCCTGATACCTCAAGGGAATAGCTGTCAGTATATATTATTGTCAGTAGCAAAATTAGAGCTTTCATGTAAAAATTATATTTTGAAATACATCCACAACCATGAGATATAACAGCTTCCCACTACTTAGAGACTTTTCTTATGAGATCAGTAATTATAAGTATTTTTATATTGTGTAATAAAATCATTAACATTTGTAAGAGCTGCATAATCAGTTAGTCAATATTTTCCAAATGCATGGATGTGCAATATTATGCATGAACAAAAGACCCCTATTTGATCACAAGACAGAGCAGTGGAATTTAGTGCAGCACACAAAAACAAGTTCATTGATATGGTTTCAGTTTCTACATTGCATATTGCTTTAAGAAATTATCACTTGTCAAGTTTTGGTGTCATATCAAAGAAGGAAATTCAACATTATCTGAGAAGGCAATTAAAATATTCTTCTCTTTCCCAGTTACATAGCTGTGTGGGTATGTGCAGAATTTTTCTTTAGGAACTTAAACCAAAAGAAGACATTGCAACATGGAATTCAGAAGCAGAAATAAGAATCCAACACTCTTAAGCCAGCCATTAAAGAGATTTGCATAAATGTAAAACAATATAACTCTTCTTGCTTTGTTTTTGTTTTGAAAAAATAGTTTTTTAATAAAAATATTTTATGTCGACATGTGAAGGGTTTATAAGTAGATATTTTTGTAATGTCTCCATTTTAATTTTTAATATAATGAATAGTGATAGATAGAATTAACACACATCAACATTTTGGTTCTCATTAATTTTTAAAAACATAAAGGAGTTCTGAGGTCAAAACATTTGAGAATTGCTGCTCTAAACCGAAGGGGCAGGTGGCAAAGCCTGGCTAGATGAGTGCTGTAATGCTGTTGAGTAAACAGAAAGAAACCAAGGGAGCGGAAATGGAATTTAATACTGAAGTCCAAAGGAAGCCAGTAAGATTTTGACTTAGTCAAGCAGAACTGAAAGACCAAAGAGATGATTTTCACAGTGGAGAAAATTACAGTCATTCAGCTATGAGATAGATGAGTGTGACCTGAACCAGAGATTTGATTCTGGTATGTAGAGAGGAAGATGCAAACATTTTGACTGCTCTAGGGAAAAGTGTTCTGATTTTTACAGCAAGGAGTCAGAATTTACTCTGAGATGCTGTCATTGAGTGACTGCTACTGACACATATGTGATGATATCTAAGGGGTTGGGAAGAGGCTAGGTCTTGAGGAGGAATGTGAGAAAGCACATCAGGCTTTGCTCGGTACTGTTATTGTTGATTGCCCAAAAATTCTTTGTGCTAACTTGGCTGACTGCTATCTTTATAGTTGTGTCAGGTGATTGTTATGTTTGACACACTGAATGAGGATCTTTTTTTAAAAACAGTTATTTATTTATTTATTTATTTTTTTTTGAGAAGGAGTCTCACTCTGTCACCCAGGCTGGAGTGCAGTGGTGCAATCTCGGCTCACTGCAACCTCCACCTCCCGGGTTCAAGCAATTCTCCTGCCTCAGCCTCCTGAGTAGCTGGGATTACAGGTGTGTGCCACCACGCCCAGCTAAGTTTTGTATTTTTAGTAGAAACATGTTGGCCAGGCTCATCTCAAACTCCTGACGTCAGGTGATTTACCTTCCTTGGCCTCCCGAAGTGCTGGGATTACAGGCATGAGCCACCGCGGCCCGCCTGAATGAGGATCTCCTAATGTACCTCCTTAGTTCTGTTTATCCTCTTGGTCTTGGGTGTGTTATACAATGTACATTTCCAGGTTTGATATCTGGAAGAGTCGGAGAAACCTGTCGCTGTGGTCTGAATATTGGCATCCCCCCAAAATTCACATGCCGGAACCTGATAGTATTAAGTAACGGAGTCTTTTGTGAAACAAGTCATTTTATAAGGCTCCAACCTCATGAATGGGATTAATACTCTTATAAAAGGGGCTGAAGGGAGCTGTCTTATCCTTCTGCCATGTGAGGATGCAGTGACAAGGTGCTATCTTGGTAGCAGAGATCAGGCTTTCACCAGACACCAAATCTACTGGAACCTTGATCTCAGACTTCTCAGTCTCCAGAACTGTGAGTAAGAAATGTATTGTCTTTATAAATTACACAGCCTGGGGTATTTTTGTTGTAGCAGTAGGACTAAGCCACCTACCATGAATCTCTTAAGTGGAGCTGAAGCCATGAGAGAAGGACTCTCTTCTCCATTTGGGGTCTAAGGAGCATCAAACCATGCTAAGGGAAAGGTAGAGAATTAAGCTTATGAGCTAAAGGTTGTAGAGAACAAGATATTTTCAATCTTTACGATATGATCTGTTTTTGAGAAAGTTAAGATTGTTACTTTACTCTGTAACACTTAAGTCGGTTTGATATAATACATACAAGGGCTGATTGTGGCATGCTGCTCTTGCTTAAACATGCTTCTTAGGAAGTACCTCTTGAAAGTCAGATCGCCACATTATATTTGCATCGTATGTTATGCCTGGAGTATTGTCCTTTGAAATAGATTGGACAGAGTATGCTATTCACAGAAGAGCAATAAGCAACCAGCTTGATAGAGTTACAGAATTTTAACTCTCGTGGAGAGAATGCCAAAGTAAGTTATCATAGACTATTCTTTTTTTTTTTTTTTCTTTTTGAGAAGGAGTCTCGCTCTTTGACCCAGGCTGGAGTGCAGTGGCGCGATCTCGGCTCACTGCAGGCTCCGCCCCCCCGGGGTTCACGCCATTCTCCTGCCTCAGCCTCCCAAGTAGCTGGGACTACAAGCGCCCGCCACCTCGCCCGGCTAATTTTTTGTATTTTTAGTAGAGACGGGGTTTCACTGTGTTAGCCAGGATGGTCTCGATCTCCTGACCTCGTGATCCGCCTGCCTCTGCCTCCCAAAGTGCTGGGATTACAGGCGTGAGCCACCACGCCCGGCTCATTGACTATTCTTGAAAAATAAAAGAGCCTGTTGAGACCAAGTAGAGTATGAAAAACAGAAAAACCCTGTCTCCTTGACTAAACACTTATTTATTAAGCAGTAGTTTTTACATTCTCCAGGTACAGCTGAAAAGTTCTTCTACAGTCTCAGAACTAAAGTGACATTTCCCTGACCACCTATTTATAACTTTTCTTCCAATCTTTTGCAGTCATCAGATTCATGCATAATAGCCATGTATATAGTTGTGGATTGTTGAACTTGTGCAGGTTGTCATTTGCAGCTGCTAGAAAAGGACATGTGCTCTACTTCTTGAGGGATGAATGTAAAAAGTCTTTTTAAAAATGTTACTTAATGTCATAGATTTCCTAATATCAGGTTCATTCTGTGATGCTATTTAAGAAAAAATAATTTCAAATCAGCCTCTGTTATAATGCGTCCCTGAAATTATGTTGGAAATATATATCAAGATCAATGAGTTCAAAACAGTCAATGAATCAATTTTCTGAGAAGGGCAATGCTGAAGACAGTATCAGGGACTCACGAAGCGATTGACACTTCAACTTTGTAATCTACTATGATGTTTAAGTAATTTATCAGTGATCTCAAAGATTTAAAATAATAGTACTTATGGTGGAATAATAAAGTTGTGTGAGATCATAAAAACATTTGCATTCCCAAATTATTTATTGTAAGATTTCTTTCTGATTAATAAAGACTTCTTTACATCATTAAAAGCACTGCCACTGAAGAAGTACTTCTCTGGAGGAGGCACACTAATAAGATTTAACTTGCTCAATGCTGGTGGGTAGATGGTGGCAGAGGAAGCTAATGGAAGTTCTCTTCTGATTGCTTCTGTTTCTTTAGTGACATAGGATATGGATAATTGAAAGGATATGGAAGGCTTTTAGAGGTTTGATGTTCTAGGACAAAAGAGAATATTTAAAATAAATCTATAGTTTTATTTTAATATTTTAAACCTATAGTTTTATCTATAGGTGCAGTGGCTCGTGCCTGTAATCCCAGTGTTTTGGGAGATGTGGTGGGAGGCTCACTTAAGGCTAGGAGTTTGAGACCAGCCTGGGAAACACAGTAAGACCCTCCCTGTCTCTACACAAAAATAAAATAAATAACTAAATTTAAAATGAGACCAACTATGTGATTGAGAGTGTTTTCTGATCAATTTAGATTCAGAGATGCTGATGATGGCAGCGGCGGACCGTCCACAACAGCCACTGCCATCACACTGGCTGCTGTGAGGAGGACGCAGGAAGGAGGCAGAGCTGGGCCTGGGGCAGCGCCATGCTCCACACTGCCGGTGGGAGCCAGGGACAAGTGGGAGACCGCCCAGGGCCTCCTGCCCTGGGGACTGCCACGATGGGGCCAGGCTGAGCCACCTGTTTGCAGGGGAGCAGCCCAGTCAGGCGTGGAAGGGCAGACAGAGAGGGGCCCAGTGAGGACCTGGAGCCCTCACCCCAGGCTGTGAGGAGGTGTGGCCGGGGCTGCCTGCATGCGCCATGGAGCCCCGCCCTCCCAGGCGCAGGACCCAGGCATCTCTGTACTCTGCACCCTCTGGGCCCAGGAAAGCCCTCTCTGTTCCTACTGCCTGGCCTCTCCCCACTCCAGGAGCCCACTCTGATATTAGAGTGCGGTTGGGGCCAAGCCCAGGTGCTGTCACAGCCTGGCCAGGTTTGCGCACGCTCGGGGCAGTGCTAACACACCAGGTCCCTGACAGCACTATGGGCAAATTAAGCTAATATATAAAGAGTACCCTTAAAGCAAAAGAAAATGCCACAAAAAACCCAAATGTAGAAAAAGGATATATAAACTTACCTAAAACAAAATAAAAATTTAAACATATGAGTGATAAGTGACAGGAGGCAGTCAAATGCCTACGCAGATAAGGGCCGGTCCCTGGTGAAATCCCACCTTCAAGCCAAAAACAGCCTGAAGGCTGAAAGACTGGACTGCTGGTTCCGGATGAAAAACGTGACCCAGAGTGAGAACTTCCGTTCCTGTCTGGCTGCCCTTTCCTGATTGGTTCTTTCTGAATAACGATTTTTAACCAATGGAAGGTTATGTTTTCCAATACTACCTTTGGCCCGCCCCTCCCCCATCTATGAGTATAAAAATCCCAGACTCAGCCACACCGGGGGAGATGACCCAACTTCAGGCGAGAGACTACCTTCCTCTCCCCTCTCCACTAAGAGCTGTTTGGTCATTTAATAAAATTCTCTGCCCTCATCACCCTTCAGTTGTCAGTGTGACCTCATTCTTCATGAATGTGGGACAGGAGCTCAGGACCCAGCAAACATGTGTGCCTAGAAAGGCTGTAACACCGTGGCCCTCTGCCTTTGCCAGCGGAGGGCAGCTGCTCCGTGCAATGGAAGCAGTGGCGGGGCCGAGGCAGTCCCGCAGCCGTGGACTAGAGCAGGGCAAGGCTGACTGAGCTGCTAACACACCAGTGTCCCTTGGGCTGTGGGGAGCAGAACTAAAAGAGCTAATTAGCACACTATGACACCCCCTCTGGGGCTTCGGGGTCACGGGCGTCCCTGCCTGGGTGGGTCACCGCATTCCCCTTGGGGTGACACCTCGTTTGGCCGCGGGCCGCACGTGGAGCCTGCTCCTATGTTGATGCTCCGAGCAGCTGGTCAGACCCTGCACTGGCTCACTCACATGCTGCCTCTCACCGCAGTCACAGTGGCTGTGGGATTCGCGCCAGAGACTTGCCCTCAGGCTCGGCTAGGTGCGCTGAGTAGACGGGGTGGTCTTCTCCCGCAAGCCCAGCAAAGGGGCTGAGAAAAATTCCCGCATCATAAGGAAAAGCAAAGCTAGGAAAAACAGTCAATAAAATAAAAGCAGAAACATCAGGAGATTGATTAACTCCAGAAGAAAGAAAAATAATAGTATGCTGAAAATTACATTAAAATAAGTATGTTTAGGAGTCTCAGTGAAGGATACAAAGAATAAATCATGAAACATAGCAAACACATGTTAAATAGCAATGGTTAGGGAAAAGAAACAGATAACGTTTTTGAAAAGAAAAGCAGACAAAATCTAAATATATGTGATAACCTTGGGACTAGGCAAAATTAAAATTAAAGTATTAAAATTAAAATTAAATTAAAGTATTAATTTAAAAGGAATTCACCTCCCATGCAGGACATAAGGATATTAAAAATATAAAACAGAACATTAACTGAAGGAATAAATTAAGTAAGGAAGCTGAATGAAAATAAATCCACATCTTTTCACTGTGCAGGTAAAATTTACAACATAAAAGACAGACAGAAAAATCTTCAAAGTTACTCCAAGCGCTGAGAGATGGTATCTGGAAGATAATGCAGACTTAGACTCTAGGAAATGACTGTGGGTCCAGGAATATGGCATGATAAACCTAATCCTCTAGCCTCATAGAGTGGGCATCAAACACACATGCATTGCCAGGAAGGTGACATAAATGTGAGGAGTAAAATGGGTGTGAGCTAGAAAGATGTTTAAGGACAATCGATGTTCTTTCAGTGTTGGAGGGACAACAAGGAATAGTTAGGGCTGGGACAAAGTGATCAAGGACCTTACAGAAAGAGGGAGCCCTTGGGGGAATGTGGATCCATCTCTGATTTTTAAAGAGGATCTATAAATCTAGGCTTTTAAAGTGACATCTTCCAATTATAAATATTGACAAATAATTTAAAATATGGCTCAATACAAAACCAGGCAGGCCAAAAAGCATATGGTGAGGGCTGGATTTGCTACTATTCACTTCAGAGAAATGTGCACAATTAGTGAAACCTTACAGCCCTGAACAGGCTTGATGTGACTATAACGGTTTCTTTGACCTATTTCTTCCTTTGTCAATAACAAGCAAAAGAAATGTAAAATGCAGTTTGTATTGTGAGACTCTAGCAAGACTTTCGTATAAGAAGGAGGCCATATACAGAGACAGGGTCGTTGCCTTTCCCCCCTGTAGTTGAAAACTGTGCCTGATGTTGTTAGATGGGGTACAATTAAATCTACACATTCCAAAACACTTTCATTATAGACTCATGCAAAATTATATTTGGCTTTATTGTTTTCTTTTCAACTAAATAAAATGACCAGGTCAGCTACATCTTGCAATAATAAGTATAAACTATCAATGAATTTTGAAATGGTGTGTGATTTCTGGTGATATAGTACTTTTCCATTAAAAAAGTTAATTAGAAACCACAAAAATATGAATGCATTGAAAATTACATATAATTTAATAACATCTTTTTGATGAAAAGAGGTCATTTTAAAATGCTCATTTTACTACTTTATTTTGTTCACTTTTTGTTCTTAGGACAATATTCCACACAGGTATCATTTAATGACAAACCTAAGCATCATAACATAACAATTACAATGACACAATGTTACTAAATCTATGTTTCTTCTAATGACTGGAAGTAATTCATTTAGCAATCAGCTCTCATTTTTCCTAGTCTTTTTATGTATAACATTATACAAAGTTGTGTTATTTACGTAATGGAATATGGTAAAAGGTTATTTTGATGATATTTTTGTGACAGAGGAAGAGGACGAATCCACCTTTCTCAGTTACAAGTGCTCTCATTTTACTTGGCCTAAAGAGACCTTCTATTTGTTAAATATTTCACTAGAAATATTTCAGGTTTTCAGCTAATAGAAATGTCTCAAGCATTACGCTGCTGTAATAAATCACTTGAATTGCCAGGTTATATTTTACAGCTCCAGTTGCTTGAATATTTATTGTAAAGCACCAAGTACAATAATTTCCATTTTTATAATTAATGAGGAGATCTGGAAAAATAATTCTAATTGGTAAGGCAGGAGTGATTTCAATCTATTCTTAATGTGTTGTCTAAGTCCTTATGTATCCTTCTGTTTCTCATGAACAGACTCTATTTAGAAGATCGAAAGAAGTATACTTGTTAAAAGCTGAGCCTCAGACACCTTAATGGTGAGGTGAGCCTCCAGGAGTAAGACACCGTTTGGGTTATATTATGCATGCCCTTATTTCCAAAGCACAGCTCTCTTTTTGCTGCGTTTTTCTATAATTTTAAAAATATTTCCCGGTCTTGACTCATTGCCTCTTTCATGAGTGCAATTAACCCCGATTTTGGATCTTCCAGTGCCAGTGAATCCCACAGATTCTCACGAGAATATCTAATGATTATATTGGTCTCAAACCTATTTCAAGGTAGATATCTTTTTTAGTTCCTAGTTTGAATCTGTTATCTTCCTAAACTGTGTCAATTTAGTCTTCATTTTTTAAAGAATGTCATTTACCTTCCAGTTATGCCTGATCATGATTTGGCTTTGCTTTTTTTTTCCTTCAGATTTTCTCATTTTATTTTGCTCCCAAGGCCAAAAATAGTTAAGTTATCCTTGACTTGAACTTGCCATTTCCCCCCTTCATGTCATCCACTCTTGAGCATTTCTAATATATCCCCTACCAGAATCTTGCCTATGCTGAGATTCTTATTTATATCTTAATGATTTTCTATATCAAATCCTACCTCTACCTCATTTATAGCCTTCTTAAATCTTTAATCTGTGAGTTTCAGAAGATCTAGAATTCTGATGCTATACTATGTTACCTCTCCATTTTTCAAAACTCTATATTCCTGACCTTTCTATAATCTTCTACGGCTTCTTCAACCATTTTTTTTTAACTCTCAGTTACCAGGTTACTTGCTTTATTCTTGATACCCTTTAACTTTCTTTTACCCTTCTCTTGAAATAGTTTCATTAAAAATTACAATGTAAAGTACCTAATTTCCATTGTGTGTCTATGAAGCTGATTTTCACAGTATCATTCGACATGTTACCAGTTGAACTCAGGGGCATGTGCCAGAACATGTTAGGAGCTGAATATAAAATGTTAGGCTGCAGATAGGGTACCGGTGTGTTTTCTGAATTGATTCCTCGATGATGTTACTTTAAACATAGATGAGTATTTTATGCTATAATAAAGGGATGACTGTAAATCCGGACAAGATATGACAGCTCTTATATGTTGGATTCTCAGTCTTTGCTTTTTGAGGTTTCCTGCATTTTTCTGTGTTTTCTAGCTTTTATCAGCATGGATACCAATAAGCCACCTCTCAACTTACCTCTGATTTCTGCTTTCATTTTCTGAAAGTCTTAAATACCAGACAATCAGTTTTATGAAAATAATGTACAAAGAGCAAATTAGCAGAATCTGATCCTCATCTTTAAGATGGTAGGAGTTCACCCCCAGAATAAGTTATAGAAATGGAGTGCCGGGATTTGGGGATTTCTATTTTATCTTGTTAAAAGCATGTTTTATTTACTGCACAGTGTTCTGCTTACATGAGATTGTCAGATACCTGGGTTCATATTCAAATAAGGTTTAGTAGACATTATTAAAGCTGTTATTGAGGATCTCAAAGTATGTGACAATTTTATTCAACCTCTAAAGTGCAGATAACATGGCCACTCATTTAGATAAAGAGAATTTCTTCATGATATGATGTTATATTTCAGAAAGCTATTTTTTAAATTAAAACATACAGAGGTATTTGTAGTTCTGTTTTTCCATTTCTGGTAAAGTTCTTTAGGTTATGTGTCAAGAAATTATAGTTCTTGGGCTGGGTATGGTGGCTCACATTCGTAATCCCAGCACTTTAAAAGGCTGAGAGGGAGGTTCATGAGGTCAAGAGATTGAGACCAGCCTGGCCAACATGGGAAATCCCATCTCTACTAAAAATACAAAAATTAGCTGGGCGTGGTGGCACGTGCCTGTAGTCCCAGCTACTAGGGAAGCTGAGGCAGGAGAATCGCTTGAACCAAGGAGGCAGAGGTTGCAGCGAGCCAAGATCACGCCATTGCACTCCAGCCTGGGTGACAGAGCAAGATTCCATCTCAAAAAAAAAAAAGAGATAGTTTTTGTAGGTGAAGTGAAACAAAAATATGTTTTGTATACATTTAACTGTGTAAGCTTTCACCTCTCTTTTTTTCTCTTGAAAGCAATTAGATGTAGCCCTGAAGACAGAGGACGGGTTTGCACCTGCTTGTATGAATGGAAGAGATACCAGAAATGCTGGAAGACTAGGACTCCTGAGCCAAAAAATAACTTAACAGCATACAAGAGATGTAAGGCTGGTACAATCCATATTCACAGATGAGAAGAATTTCAGGCTGGGTGCAGTGGCTCACACCTGTAATCCCAGCACTTTGGGAGGCTGAGGCAGGCAGATCAGAAGGTCAAGAGATCGAGATTATCATGGCTAAGATGGTGAAACACCATCTCCACTAAAAATACAAAAATTTGCTGGGTGTGGTGGCGCACTCCTGTAGTTCCAGCTACTGGGAGGCTGAAGCAGGAGAATCACTTGAACCGGGAGGCGGAGGTTGCAGTGAGCCGAGATCAAGCTACTGCACTCCAGCCTGGCAACAGAGCAAGACTCTGTCTCAAAAAAAAAAAAAAAAAAGAATTTCAATTACTAATTAATATTTACCATATTTACCATGAGATCCTCTGTACGCTCTTGTGTTGTTTGGGAAAAGCAATTTTTTAGGCACTGCCTAGCTATATAACGTTATTTCTGGAGGAGCCATAGGGAAGTCTCTGGCATTTGGTTTCTGTGATTACCAGGAGGAAACTTTTCACCATTCATCGGCAAGAGGAGGCTCCGGAAAGTCAAATACACGAACAAACACGACATACCTCATTGCTCTGTTGACCTCCCAAAACAATAAATGTAGTGAGCCTACTGGCATCAACTGTGTCACGCTAGAAAGTGAGCCTCTCTCTGTCTCTGAAGGCTCATCGCCATGGCTGGGAAAGCTGGAGTGTGCTGGAAGCCACCACTGACCCCACTTCACCCTGGAAAAGGTGAGCCTGATGCAAGCGGCTGGTTATGAACTGAGCTGTGCGTACGTGCTTTTCTTAACATGGGGCATTGCATAGTCCGAATCTTTTCATTGTTATTATCTTTACAAACGGTGCTTCTGCCTGTTCTGCTCCTCTAATATATTGAAGATGTTGGCATAATTTGCATTCCAGGCCCCTGATGAAAAATTCACACAAAGGTCTCCTACTCTTTGTTAGGAGTTATAAATGAATGAGTCTCTGCCACCACCTCTCTGAGATGAAGGAATAGACGGTAGGAAAGGCAAAGAAAAGCATAGTTGGTGCCCCCCATAAGTTATTTGTCAGGCATGGTTAGTACTGGGGAGGGCAGGAAAGTCACTCCAGGAGTTTTGAGATAAAGTTGCCCTCTGACAATAAAATCAAGAAGAGTCAGAACATAATGGATGAGATTAGTTATCTGTGGAAATGACATACCCCAAGGAATAGACAAAAAGATTATGTGGAGAAATTCAGAACACCCCTGAGGAATTTGACAATAGCAGAAGCTTGATTGTATCCATATATTTCTAGCAACAATCTAATCACAGTAAATGGATGAAGCTGTAACACAATCAAGCAGTAACTTAATCAGTTATAGTGAATAGATTAAGTACTCTAATCACAATCAATTGCATTGTAACCCACCTGAAGAAAAAAGTTCTAACTGAAGGGTGGAGGGTGTCTATAAGGAAAAGGGGAACCTGAGAAGCCAGAATTTGTATGTGACTTCAGCTCCCTCCAGCGTAAGATGTGTGGCCACTGCGCTCCACTTAGCAGGCTGGTAGAACCAAGGGCTGTTTCCATAGTAATTTGGATTTCAAAAGCTTTATTCGTGTGTCCATTTGTCTACAGGTAGAGAATGCCTTTACCAGCAAAGCAGCAAAATGCCAAGGATTGCATTCTTAGAAATATAATAACAGGCAAAGAGCAGTTAGGAAAATTAATAAAGGAATAGGATACATATTCACTCAACAATCATTTATGGAATGCCAATTACACTCAAGCCACTGGCCTAGGCACAGGAGATTCAGTGCTGAAGAAGAGAAAATCCATGCTTTTATAGCACATTCATTTAAAAAAGAAAGACAGATATTCAACAACAAGATTTACATGATTTCGTTACAATCGTGATTATTTCTAGGAAGAACATATACAGGATTTATCTGAACTGAGAAAAATCACAGGAGCTCCTGAACTGACCTGAGGTTTAGAGAAAGCTTTTCTGAGGATACTTTTGTTTGATTTATGCATATCTTATTGAAGGGAAAAGAAAGAATGAGGGAATAAATACAGTTAGTTAAGGGAGTAACATTAGGCTAACATTGTGAATAGAGTGGGTGACAATAAGTAGCTCAAAAACGATCTGTGACAAAGCAATTATTTGCATACAGAGCATTTTGAAAGACTATTGCTCATGTTTCTTTAAGAGTGGCATCAAGAGAGGCTTACATAGTAATCCACGTTCCAGAAATGATGTACTATTTAGAAATGAACTACTTCTGATCTTTTTTGAACCGATAACAGCTTTGAAGATTTTCACCACTGGAGTTGACCATGGATCGAAATTATCTATGTTCATTCCTGAAACAAAATGAGGGTACTGGAAGTGTGCTATGGTTACAGCCCCATTGGAAAGCACTGGACAATCAGCTACAGCAGATAAGACCAATTTGAGGATGCAAGACCATAAGGCATGGAGGTAAAATGATTGCAATGTGATGCTGAAATAGGGCATTCTCTTGTAATTTCCTATCTGAGGCAGAGAAGGGTTATTGAAAAGTTTTAGATCAACCATGCACATGCTCTAAGTGGGCCTCAAGGGCACTCAGGCAGAAGCTGCATTACCCAGGAATGCGTTAGGAGTTGGAGAGCCAGGACATAAAATATGAAGTGCTAAAACACTGCAGTGTGTGAGATACAAGCAAAGCGCCAGCATATGTCCGCCCCCCAGTCACAGATCTTAACAGAAAGGGGGCAGGAGCCGAGGAAGCAGTGGATAGGTGAGAGAAAAAGTGTACCTCCTTGTGAAAAGACAAATAAAATGTTTTGGGAAGAAGCACTCATAGATTGTAAAGAAAGCCAATTAATTGACTGTTGCCAGGATTATAATGCATTATGCATGTGTTCTCTAAGTGTGTTTCCCTTAAGCTTTTATTGAGAAATTCTTTGTTTGGGAGGTATTCACTAAATATTATGGGGGTTCTTAAATCTTGCCTTTTTGAGGATTATAGTTTACATAAGCAAGATTTGGTGTGAAAGCAATTCAACAGATAGACAATCAGCACCAACAAAACAGATAAAAAAGAAGGAAGAAAGGAAGGAAGTAGGGGAAAAAAGGAAAGGAGGGAGAGAAAAACAGGAAGGATGAGAAAAGGAAATTCAGAGGCCTTGTGCACAAACAGCAGTGTTACATTTTTCCCCTGGATTGCTAGCTTCTCTGATCTTCTCTTCTCTATCTTAACTTCAGTGAAACTTTTTCTTCTTGTTAGTTTCCAGCCCCTGTGAATTGTTCAACTGACCTTCAAGACAGGGTGCTTCACACTCTGAGATGAGCACAATTTGTTTTGTTTTCTTCTAAAAGTCTATGGGGGAGTTTTAATCAAGCAATTTTCATGGGAATTTACATGTATAAAAGTAAGAATACCTCATTTTAAACAATTGTATAGTAAACTAACCACTGACCTAAAAGAGAGAGAGGGCAGAAAGAAAAGCAGATTTAAAAGTGATGGACAGGGGAACACAGCAGAGAGAGGTCTTTTCAGCACTGCTTTGAAAAGACACAAGAAGCTGAAAACAACTGGAGGTAATCTGAAAAGAGATTGGGGATGATTATACTATTTATTTATGCAAATGGTGAATGCAGAAACTTTTTGAGAAATGTATTTTAGATTTGGAAAGGGATTTTAGAGATCTTCTAATACAACCTTCTTGTCTTATGGCTGAAGACTCTGAGATCCAAGAGAAGTTCTGTATCTTGGCAGAGTTTCATATATCTGTTAGCAATCATATTTATTATTATTATTATTATTAATGATTATTTAGTGGCAGAGCTGAAATGAGAAATCAGGTTGCCTGACTCCCACTGCACTCGCTGTTCTTTTTTCAACCTCACATTTCAATTCCATTTTAAATGAATTAACCCACGTATTACAACACATTTCAAAAAAGAAGTCTCACATGTCTGTTCTAATATAGTATATTAAAATGTTGTCTAAAACACATGCAAATACTTTTTCCTCTAGGACAGGGGTCCTCAAATTTGAGAATGCACAAGGATTACCAGGAGAGCTTGTTGGAGAGCAAACATTCCTGGGCCTTAATCCCGGAGAGTCTAAGCAGCTCTAAGCTGGTGCTGATGCTGCTAGTCCACATTTTATTAGCACTTTTACTTACAAGTGTTGCTCTAGGAAACAGCGGTTATAGTAAGCCCACTCTTGGTAAGTTGGGTGAGAACAGGTAATAATTTGCAATGAATGAACAGCATGCAAATAATTACCATTATTAGAGTGGGTTGATTTTAGCTCCAGTTATCATTCATATTTATAACATGCTAGTTCCTTTCCATGTCAAGCAGCCCTTTATAAATTCTCTGTTTACAGGCTTCTCCTAAACTCTATTTGCTTGAAGTTGGCAACTACCCATCTCTTCAGTGCTGCCTACTTTGTGAAGATTCCTTGTGTCCTCCAGGTTGCAATGGGTGTTCTTTTTCCTGTTTTCTCTTTGCATCCTACCTCTCTCGACTATAGTCCTTGTCACATTGGGCTGTAATTGTTACTTTGCATGCTTAATTCCCCCTGAAGACTTTAAACTCCTTGAGGCACTGTTCTTTATTTATACTTTCACAGTGCCTTGCTGACATCATGCACTTAAACATTTGTTGATTGAACGCTTATAAAAATGAGGATAACTAGAGAGAAAACAAATGTAAAATATATATAGTAGAACTAATTCTCTGTGAAATTTATGGTTTCTAATTTTATCTATCCATTTTATCCTTGGTAGACCTATAAGTAAACTGAAAACTGTCTGTCAAAAAACAATAAACGTGTGCTAAGTGTAATTTCATGATACAAAATCTTTAATGCAAGTATTCAGAAATTGCCCTGCAAAAGTCTAGCACCATTGATAATATATTCATTTATTCTGAGCCATTTTCTTTGGTTTTTTTAATTGGTCAAATTTTTATTTTAATGCATGATATGAGAAATGAACTTTTAAAGCAACTGAATTGTATGGAAAATGACACAGCAAATACATTAGACCCATGTTAAAAGAGAAGGTCAGCTAAATGTCCAAACTTAAGGATATAATGGGCACAGATAAACATAGATTCCAGTCTTCTTTAAGAGGTGGCATTCCCATCTGCTGCTGATCTCTGCACAAGTGTATAGCAAAGTTGTGTTTGAAGGACTTCAACCTCTTTAGTTATAGTTCCCAGAATATTACAGTGGGAAGGAAACTTTGATAGAATCTGAGATTCCTTTTAACCACATCTACCCCTGTAGGAGGTCTGTCGCTGAATTTCTCTGATGACATTCCTGGTAGGAGCTAAGCACCTCACAGCGTCCTCATTTCATTTTTTAAAATTCTAATTTTTGGAATTTTATTCTTCTTTTTAACAATCAAACTCATGTATCTTAGTTCTGTTTTTCTGGACATGCATGGAATAAATATAATTCTTTCTTTTTATATCAGTCTTTCAGATTTCTACAGATAGTTGTCATCTTCTACCTACCATGTTTTCTTTTGTAAAAAACGAATAGAAAAAAAAAGGAGACTACATTTTTTTAAATTTAGAAAAGAAATACTTACCAAGTATATGTATTAATTCAAATGCAAATATATATTTACCAATGGTACTGTATTTAGTGTCATTCAGAAGGAATAGATGGGAATGCACAAATCGAATTTGAACTGAAAATACAAATATGAATGACACACACTCATTAAAGGGATTTACTAACCGACTTCTACTTTTTATTGTATTTTGACTTCCAATTTTACAAGTTTCTTAAATCATTGGTGATATCTTTGTTTCCATATTTTTTATTCAAGAATAATATTTATGTGAATGTTAGAAGTATGATCAGAAGACAATGTAAAATGGCAATATGCCATCAAACCTTAGAATCTGTCCCTCATTTCACAGTGGCACTCCCACCCAATTCAAGACATACCTGACAAACCTCCCTTCCACTTGAAGTCTCCATGTCTGACAAAAAATGGAATAGTTGAGTTTATGCAGCTGTTCCTGGGCTAATTATCTGCAATCACTTCTGATTACTTAATAGGCCATGGTAGGATGTGTGTTTGCTGCTATGTTGAATTTACACATTAGGCTTGAATGTGCTGATATGGCTAATTGTTGTGCTCACTGCTGCCTGCTAATAGACCATTCCTGGAATTGAGACCGTATCTCAATGGAATTTGCTTGTTTATTTTAAATAAGTAATAACTACAAACTCAGATCCTAGATCCGGTGTTTACCATTTTAAGAAGGCACTGTTTAATGCTGTATCATTTCTAATGCATTTAAATTATTCAGGTTTGAAAAAATGAGTTATTAAACCAATGAGTCAATAACCAACTCAAGTACATAGATTTAACATTTTTCCTGCTCTATTCAGTTTCCTAAATTGTTTTGTGGTATTGATAGCAAAATAAATTCTTTAAAATTGTGCCAAACAAGCTGAATGTAATAACATAATAATGAGAAAAATAAATGCATATTACAAGCAGACAAACATTTATTAATATGTAAACCAAGATGCTCATGGTAGCGATTTGGAGTGACATAGATATGTTAATACTCAAGGTAGATATGGAATTGTTGTAATGAGACTTTGAATTTGTTTTGCAGTTTTGCATTTTATGATAGCATTTAGTACAAAATGCTAGTATATAGTTTTAAAAATTTAGAAGACTGTTCTTTTGTTGATTACATATATTTGTGTTTCTGATTACCAAAAACAGTGCCAAGTGCCCATGTAGATATAGATACTTTAGGTGTTCTCTTCATCCTTCTCTTTCTGTTTGTAGTCACAGGATCTTTTTTTTTCTGTCTTCACTTTTTTCTTCATCACTTATTTTTTCTTTTTCTTTTTTTGAGACAGGGTCTCACTCTGTTGCCCAGGCTGGAGGGCAGTGGCATGATCATAGCTCGCTGCAGCCTTGCCCTCCCTGGCTCAAGCCATCCTACCACCTCAGCCTCCCACGTAGCTGGGACTACAGGTGCTCGCCACCACACCAGGCTAATTTTTGTACTTTTAGTAGAGATGGGGTTTTACCATGTTGGCCAGGCTGGTCTCAAACTCCTGACATCAAGTGATCTGCCCGCCTTGGCCTCCCAGCATGCTGGGATTACAGGCATGAGCCACCGCACCCAGCTCTTCATCTCTTTTTAACTTCCTTTTTCCTCCCTCATTACTCTTTTATTAGAGAAGCCAATAAGATTCAAATAATAAATAGAAAGTAGAACCATAGGTTTCTTCCATTCTCTGCTGCTTCCCAGGCCCTCCTTTGAGTACAGGATTTACCCCTTCTCGAATAGATTTCAATGAATGTGACTCTGGAACTACTTGGATCCAGCACTGTGGGTGAAACCATATGACCCTACAATCTGCTCCTCTAGAAACACTATATATTCAGTGTTTCCATGCATTTGAAGCCACTATCTCTGCTGCAAAGAAGTAGAGAGAGAAAGAGATTAATTTTGGTAATAACATTCATTGTTCTGATACATGATTTCTATCTAGAATATAATATATGCCTGGGTTAATCTGAGGCTTTGGATCTCAAAATTCGTCATATATGAAGGACTTTTAGGAGTTCTTTCATGTTTTCTATTTCTAAATTTTTGATGTCTCATTGGAACCATAATACTCACCCCAGCATCTCTTCCAAATACTTTTCTTTTTGAACTTCTGGACTCTGTTCCCTAAACAAAAACAGCTTTTGCACTGTTCTTTCGACCCCTAATCCCCTTGCTGTAGGGTGTAGTACAGGTCCTTTTTTAAGGTTATCGTCGTTGTTATTTCCTGTCTGAAATATTCCATGAGAATAGTTGTGACACATAACAGTAGCAGGGCTATTAATGATAAAGATAATAAAATTAACTCAAGAGCTTTAGCTGCCAATGCTAAACCCTTCACGTGGATATTTTATTTTATCCTCAAAACAGCCCTGTTAAGGACTGTGCTGTTATTGTCACCATATAACAGATCAGGTATCTAAGACTTAGCACACAGTAGCCAAAGCTTAGTCAAACATTGAGATCAAGGTCATATGGTCAAGGTCACGGTCAGGGCTTATGCAGATCTTGGGACCAGCAGTCTGACTCCAGGACTCAATTTTATTCAGAATCTGAGTGACTAACCACTGTGCATACCATCTCCCACACCACTGGCAGGATTGATCATTTTTTTCATTTGTTTGAGTTCCTCTGAGTCATTAGTTTAGCACATATCCCAGTGTA
Organism: Hylobates moloch; assembly: GCF_009828535.3. NCBI lineage: Eukaryota > Metazoa > Chordata > Mammalia > Primates > Hylobatidae > Hylobates > Hylobates moloch. Next base: position 165,901,898 of record NW_026652278.1, on the reverse strand, counting down.
CATTGGCTTGCTTATCCGCCCATGGGCTCCTTAAGGAGAGAGTGATTTATTTATTTTTGTATTCTCAGAACTCAGAACTGGCCCATCCCAGGATCAATTTATAGCCATGAAATGGGAATTGATTCTTCTGTTACACATTTATCTCCCCATTTTCCTTCACATACCCTATGATCTAGCCAAACAGGAATATTTCTATTGCTGATACCTTCTTGTGCTGCTGCTCTTAGAGCTCTTTGTATATGCTATGCCTACTGCCCCAAATGCCCTTCTACGTATGCAGATCCTCATCAAGGTGACATGTCAACTCTTTCCTCTTTCCTGAAGCTCTCCTAGCTCCTGAATCAGATGTGAAATTTCCCTCTCTGCAACCTTTAGCACTCTGCTTAAAGTGCTTATTTTCCCTTATCATTTCTTCCTCATTTATGTACCTATAAGATCGCTTTAAAAATACTTGTCCCTGAATCTTTCACATAGTAGGTACTCAACAGAGATTAATTGAATTAAACATTTATTTAAATCAGTTGGCTTTGTTTTCTAAAAAATGAAGAGGTTCAAAGTCATGGGCATTGTAAGATATAATTATATTTACTCATCTCTATATGTCCCTAAATACAGTGCAGATATAAGGCAGCATTATTTGTGTGTCTTCTTTCCCTTTTACTGACTGTATATCCTTTGATTCAGTTAATTTTGGCCTGTATATCTGTAAGGAAAGGTCTAGAAAATACCAAAAAAGGGACTTTCATTTAAATTACTGGAAAGATTTAACAGCTTTTAGATACTGAGGAATTTCTTTCTCTTTCATAATAAACCAGTAACACTCTTTTCAATGACGTTTCACTACCTTCATGTTTGAATAGTGGTAACAAGGTTAAAAATGTTCAATAGACTGACATTATATTAAACCTCCATCTACAAAGTTTAACAAATATTTACCAAATTTCTACTGTGTGCAAAGTACAATACTTGGTAAGATTCTGTGAAGAATAAGGAAGAGTCATATATAATTTCTTAAGGAAGTGAACATTAAGAAATACAGAGATGACAAATACAACACGATGCAGACCATAGTATAGTCCAGAAAAGATATCAGTGCTGTAAAGACATCCACAAAAAGAAGAAGTTTCATCTTTTGGGAACCCCCATTAGAACACTTGCTTTTTCATTTCCTTGCCCAATTTGCTAATACTGATAACCTATAATATATAATGATAAGTACCTTTAGAAAAGTACATGAAAACAATGGATTTTTAAAAATAAAATAATGGAACTAAAATGTATAATGAGAATTTAAACTGAACTTACGGGAATTTTAACATTGTAAATTTAACATAAATGTTAGAAAAGAAAAATGACCATGATCTCATCATACCACAATTATTTTCATTTGTGTATTTTTTCCCTTTATTTTTCCTACATAGATGATTCTTAGATAATTGTACATATTAAAGACATGCAATTCTGGGTACAGCTGCTTTTCCTTAATAAATGAAAAGGAGAATAGCTTATTCAGGGTATGGGCATTAGTGCTTCACAAAGTTCATTCAAACCATGGCTTGTGTGACACAGACACACTTCCTACTTAACCTACAGAAGGCCAAATCTCCTTAACTGAAAAATTAGAAATAGCGACAACACCACAACAGCAACAAAGTCTATTACACAGAGTGGTCAAGAGAATTAAGTGAAGTGATCTGTGGCAAATATTCAGCACAGCGTCTGTTGCAAAGTAAGGTTCAATAAACAGTGGCTCTCGAAATCACTGTCTTCCTCATATTCTGACTCTCAGTTTTTTCTCCCATCATTCAAATATTTTATATTCTTGTGATGCTGGTTTGAAATACCAGGAAATGGGCAGATAAACTCCAAAGAGATGAATACCAGCAGATCACACAGCATCTCCCAAGTTAAGCACAAGGACTAACAGATGCAGGCTCTGAAATCTGACAACCCTGTCCAGGTTCTGCTGCTGTGGGAGTCAATGTAGTTGATGTGGGACAATAGCAACTGCTTCCCTCCACCTAGTGGTGTAAGGAAACACAGGCACAGAGATATCTGCTCTCCCCAACTCCAGAAACAGCAGGCAACCCAGGGGATCACCTGTGCCCGTAGACAGCACCAGTGGGGATTGATAAGGAGCCACAGCAGCACCAGAAGAAAGAACAGAACTGCGTTGCAAAGGCTCTGTAAACGACACTGTCATTGATACCAAAGCCTACAGTGCAGGCCGCAACCTACACACTAAACCTAAACAGGCTGATGGCATGCTAAAATAGAAGATTAAAACAGGATCTAAGCTCTCCTAACATAACTGAAACATCCAGGATATGATGAAAAAAAAATCACCTGTCATGCTCAAAACCAGGAAAACAGCCATCTGAATGAGACTAGATACTCAACTGAGGACGACACTGAGATTCGTCAGATTTGGGGATTATCTCACAAGAATTTTAAAGCAGATGTCACAAAAATGCTTCAAGAATCAATTATACAGGCTCCTGAAACCAAAGGGGAAAAAACTAGAAGTTCTTAGCAAAAAACCCCCAGAAATTATATTTTTGAAAAACCAAGTGGAAGTAATAGAAATGGAAAATACAATAATTGAAATAAAACCTCACTGAATGATCTCAATAGTAGAGTGGAAATGACAGAAAAGATTCAGTGACCTTGAAGACAGATCAATAAAATTTACTCAATTGGAACAAAAGAGAGAGAAAAATAGACTGGAAAAAATGAAGAGAGCCTCAGGGATCTGGGTTATGTTCCTTGGGGATCTCAATAACAATCTAATAATCTAACGTTGTATCACTGGAGTCTCAGAAGAATAGGAAGAGTATGGGATTGAAAAAGTATTGGAGGCCGGGTGTGGTGGCTCACGCCTGTAATCCCAGCACTTTGGGAGGCCGAGGTGGGCAGATCACCTGAGGTCAGGAGTTCGAAACCAGCCTGGCCAACATGGCGACACCCCATCTCTACTAAAAGTACAAAAATTAGCCAGGCATGGGGGCGAGTGCTTGTAATCCCAGCTACTCAGGAGGCTGAGGCAGGAGAATCGGTTGAACCCGGGAGGCGGAGGTTGCAGTGAGCCGAGATCGTGCCACTGCACTACAGCCTGGGCGACAAGAGCAAGACTCTATCTCAAAATAAAAAGAAAAAGTATTGGAAGAGATAATGGTTGCAAACTTCCCAAATTTGGTAATAGATAATTAAAATACATAATTAACTTTGTACAATTAGAATGAATATGGTTTCATTTCGCATAAAATATAGAAAACTCATATATAGGTCCTTCAATCTCTCCATCCTTTATGATATAGTTATCACATATATCTACCTGCATTGTAAATTTCACAAGCTAATTTCTTGCTTTAAAAGTCCCATATGTTTTAAAAAAACTAAGAGGAAAAAATATTTTATATTCCTTTAGATATTTGCAATTTCATATTTTCTGTATTGCTTCCTGAATATTTGGATTTCCACCTGGCTTTATTTCCCTTTAGCATTCACTTCAATGAACATAGTTTATAATAGCTGCTTTAAAATCTGTGTTTACTATTCAACATCTGGGCCGTCTTAGGGTGGGTCTTGGTTGATTGTCTTTCCTCTAAAACTGGGTCACATCATTCTGATTGTTCATATGCTGTGTAGTTTTGGACTGTATCCTGAATAGTATAGGTATTATATGCTGAAGACTCTGGATTTGGCATGCAGTAAATTCTCACTTCACATCATCGATAGGTTCATGGAAACTGCGACTTCAAGCAAAATAATGTAAAACAGAACCAATTTTCCCAAAGACTAATTGATATAAACCAGAATTAAGTTCCTACAGCATATTTCTGGTCACAAAAACATCATCAAACTTCTAAATAGATTTCTAATATTAAACACCAAAATAAACATGAGCTGTACATATATTTAAGAAAGTAATAAAAATAAGATATTTTCTCAAATTTTGGTGAATGAATTCATTCGCTTTCCACATTGCAGTCAATTTTTTTTCTTTTTCTTCGTCACGCAAATTTTGGAGGGACTGATGGTGGTTGTAGTGGTGATGAGTTAACTCACAGAATAAATGTTTGCAAACATTTCGTACTGTGTTGATGTGCATTTGTATGATTATTGTATACTTGGCAAATTTTTATTTTCTTGTAATTCATATTCATTCATTTTCCAACCCACTTATTCCAGTTCTGGGTTGCAGGTGGTTGGAACCCATCCTAGCAGCTCAGGGCACCAGGTGGGAACTCTCCCTGGCCAGCATGCCCTCCCATGACAGGGCAACTCACACTCACACATACACTCACCCTGGGACCATGAACATGTGCCAGTTCACCTAAAGCACACATCTTTGGGATGTGGGAGGAACCCAGTGTCCAGAGGAAAACTCATGCAGACATGTGGAGAGCATGCCAACTCCACACAGATAGTGGCCTTGGCTGAAAGTGATTTTTTTCTCATGGTTATAACAAAATGACTTGAATGAAGTGTTATTCAAGGACCTATTGTAGTCTTCTAAAGAGTGTTGATGTATTTATCTCAGCAGCAGATTAATTTGGTTAGATTCCAATTGCAAAATCTCTTCCTTGCATGGCAGATCATATCTTGGCTCAGCTTTTTTTTTTTTTTTTTTTTTGAGACAGAGTCTCACTCTGTCGCCAGGCTGGAGTGCAATGGCGAGATCTCAGCTCACTGCAACCTCTGCCTTCCAGGTTCAAGCAATTCCACTGCCTCAGCCTCCAGAGTAGCTGGGACTACAGGCGTGCGCCACCATGCCCAGCTAATTTTTGTATTTTTAGTAGAGACGGGGTTTCACCATGTTGGCCAGGATGGTCTCCAACTCTTGACTTCGTGATCTGCCCACCTCGGCCTCCCACAGTGCTGGGATTACAGGTGTGAGCCACCGTGCCCCGCCGGCTCAGCTCTTTTATCTTTAGCTTGCTCTGTGTTCAGTTTGTCCCACGCATATATGGTTCAGTAGTCAATGACATCAGCAGTTACACAGAATGTGGTGCTCCCCCTCTCCATGTCCTTTCTGCGATTTCCCGCTTACTTCCCGGTGGCTGTGGCTGCCAAAATTGCCTGCTGATTCTGTAGATGAGAAATACTTCAGGTTTTCTACTGAAGTTCTGGTTGGCCTGCTTGATTCTGTTTTTGTTCTGCCCTCAGGACAAAAGCTGTAAAAAATGGGAAATCACCTCCAGCCTATTCTTTCTTCTAAATTTCACAGCCCTCAAGAATCTGCCTGCTTTAATTCACTCTCCAGCAGTGCTTTTGATTTTGTCCGGAATCTAGTTATCTGTGGGAAGGTTGGGTTCAGCTGGAGCTCACCAGGACACAAGGAGGCAGAAACCCCCACTGAGATTTTTTATGAGAAATTTTGTTATAATAGAATTAAGTCTGAAAGAATGCTGTATTTTAAACAATCTTTCTTTCCAAACAACAACTTGTTTTTGTTCTTGTTTGAACCAGAATGCATCTGGTTCTTTGGGTCTCTCAGATGAAAGTTTCTTCAGGCCGGGCGTGGTGGATCACGCCTGTAATCCCAGCACTTTGGCAGGCCAAGGTGGGAGGGTCTCTTGAGCCCAGAAGAAACCAGCCTGGGCGGTATGGCAAATCCTGTCTCTACAAAAAATACAAAAATTAGCCTGGCATGCTGGCACACACCCGTATTCCCAGCTACTCGGGAGGCTGAGGCTAGGGGATCGCTGACAGGTTGAGGCTGCAGTGAGCCGAGATCATGCTACTGCACTCCAGCCTGGGGGACAGAGTGAGACCCTGTCTCAAAAAAAAAAGTTTCCTCATCTAGATCCTATACATTTCTTATTAGGATAAGGATCTAAGTTTATCATATAACCTATTGTTTCATTTACCTACATTTCCGTGTAATTAATATGCACATTTTTGGAGACCAGACTTTATGGAAGTCCTTTTTGCAGTGGACCTTTTTTCCTCTTTATTGCACAACTAGCTTGCCGTTTCCTTCTTCATGTACTCTCTATGTACTCCACATCAGGGCAGCTAAGATTGTCAACTGTCCAGTCCAGTTCCTGGTCCGTTCTGTAGTCACTGCCCTGTTGAGCAATTTGGGTGAAGATCACTCATCTTAGGTTGGTCCTGTCCTTTCAGTGTAGAGTCAAAATACTTACAAAACTACAAAATATGTTTTGTTCTTGCCAATAATTTCATATGCTATTAACTTCCATAGCTCTGCATGGAAAAATTAGTGGTAGAATGGGAAAGTGGTTCAAGCCACCTTTGTGCTGTCCTTTAAAAAGAATAGATTCAACCAGTTCTGAAAGGACTTTTTTTTACAAGCATACAGAAACACCTTAAGAGTGACTTTTTATTGAGGAGGAACAATCATAGTGATCTCTGCTAAAATTTAAATAAAAGCAGCGGGGAGAGGGCGTTAGAAAAATGTAAATCAACCTCTCTTTTAAATGCCTACATGCAAGTTCTTTTCTTAAATGTTACTTTTATAGTCTGCATCCCCATCACTTTACATGAGAACACAAATTTGAAGTCATACAAGGTTTGGCACAGCCCCAGCATCTAACAGGAACTTAATGTTGGTTGCACAGAATTTTAAAAATAGACTTGTTCATAAAGGAAATCTTATTTCTTCAATTTTATTTAATAAAACAAGAAATATCTTTAATCATGTTATAGTGTTAGTACATGAGAAATGTATTCACTACAGACAGAATATCTTATTTTATTGTGTTGCATAATCCTTTCCTAAAAAAAAAACACTGCTTCTCCAGAGTTACAAGATACTAAAAGCATACTAAAAACACTTTATTGTCATTACTAAATGCATTAAATACACATCCTAAATGGAATATGCTGTATATCTGATGAAATACATAGAACGTTCATCAAGGCAAAAAGAAAACACGTAGCCAACGATGGAAAGATGGCACACACAAGAGAAAAAAAAAAAGAACAGTTCTCAAATATTGCAGTAACTTTTCAATGTATCACAGATATTCTACAACTTTTCTATGAAACAGAGGAGGACCAAACATTACACACAGTTTGAAGAGACTAAATGCCAGAGAATCTACAGATATTAGCATCCAGGAATAATTTTTATTCGTGGCCCATTTTCTGCCCACTGGAAAAAATTGCATTGTTTTTCCTTCCCAAGAGGACACACAAAAAAATTCTTTCCATTGTTAGGTCCAATCTTCAATACTGTTTTCATGATGGAACGTTTGCCATGGTTGCAGAACGGGAAGGACAAATCTGCCCACTGCAAGAAAAAAAGGTAAATTTACAAGTTTATATAAAAGTTTACATAAAAGAATCAAATAAGACTTACCCAGACTGAATTAGACAGATTCTATTATATTATTCTTACTAATTTTGACCGCAAGAGAGATATGAAAAAGGCTATCATATTTTTAGCAATACCATGAATATTGCTAATAATATTTTTATAGCATGATAATGATGTACAGGCTAACCCTAGGCACATGTGATTAGTGCCACATAATCTTCACTGCTGTTATCATTAATTTGACATTGTAAAATAGACAATTAGTCGTTGCCTTTAAAAAAGCTTATATCCTAAAAGAAGCATCTCTCTTGCAAATTTGTTTGAATCATGCAGAAAATGGTCATAATTCTGGGCTTCCCTTTGTCTAAAGGTATATTTACAGAAGTCTCTTCACTTTGTTAAGAATAATTGAAAACTAACAAAATCTTGCTGTAATCACCAACATCCCTGCTATAGGTTGGTTTCAGTTAAACCTGTAAGATCAGGCGAGGCACGGTGGCTCATGCCTTTAATCCCAGCACTTTGGGAGGCTGAGGTTGGAGGATAGCTTGAGCACAAGAGTTTGAAACCAGTCTGGGCAACATAGTGAGACCCTGTCTCTAAAAAAATCAACCAACCAACCAAACAACAACAAAAAAACCCCTGTAAGATCAAAGATTTGTCATGATTTTAATATTAAACTTCCTTAGGAAAAGAAAGAATCAAATACTTACCCAGACTAAATTAGACAGATTCTATTATATTATTCTTACTAATTTTGACCTCAAGAGAGATATGAAAAAGGCTATATTTTTAGCAATACCATGAATACTGCTAATATTTTCCCATTACATCTATAAAAGCTTCTTGAGGAGGAAATCTATGAATTTTGTAGGGTAGAGTTACACTGTGTTCAGAAATTGAGGTCTAAAATCACTATCCAATTTTCCCTGCGAAATTCCTTAAGAAGGTATCACATTGAAGACAGATATTTGATCTTTCAAAACGTCCAACCAGAAAATCTTTGCTCCAGCACTGACACATATCAATATTTTCTTTTTTCAGTTCTATTCCAGATGAAGAATAACTAGAAAAAATATGTATCTCTGAACATTAGAATCACACTCAGCCTGATGAGATGCCCACACTGAGGAAAACTGGAAGTGAGACTCACTAAACGGACTGGAGGTTCTTATCTGCTATCTTAGGTTCATCTTTAGGGACACATCCACAGACTGGGAGGGCATGAGGAATCGCCTATAGCTAAATTGCTGTTGTGCCATCACTTTTTTGGGTCAAGTGTGGTTAAGTAGGATTTGATAAGGTTATTGTAAATCCCAGGCATGTAAATGGTTTCTCATAAACCTTTATCCAATGCATAAACCAAAGGTTTTGATGTAGCACTGAAGCAGGAAGAACAAATTCTTACCTTGGATTATTAGGCACATATGTACTACTAGTACTTACTAGTCACTCAGTGTCTTTCTAACTTTACAAGCTAAGGGCAGCACTTCTAGACTTGTGATTATAAACATGACATACTCTAACAATGTAATAGCTATTATTTTATTAAATTTCTTTTGGCTGAACATCTGAATTTTAAGTTACTCAACATTCAAGCTTTAGACTGAATGCCAAAATGGCTATTTCAAATTTAAAGGTAAAAGGTAAAACTAGGAGAGTATTGCTATTTGTTATACATTAATAACCAAAGCATTTAATTACATTTTAGTAAGATAGATAAATCTTACACATACTTCAAAAAATCCACATTGTGCTTCTCTAGGTAGAGGACAGGCATAAAACTGCCTGCCCTTGTTTTCCCCATCCTTCCTCACAACTCGGAGAATGCAGAGGTGGTTGTGTTTACTGCAGCGAGGGCTGTCAGGATTTAAGGTACGAGGGCCATCTGTCACATTAATTTGAAGTTCACTGTAATGACAGGTTACAAAATTAAGTACAGCATAGGAGTGCTAAGGGACCATTCACACCACTTTACCCCCACATGTCAGAATTTCACTTGTACAAAGAAATTTTATCAAAAAGTGGACCTCGTTAACATTCGGTCATTATGCAAAATGCTGTCTTTATTCTTTGTTTTCCCAGGTAATTCTAATTTATTTCCGAAGTTACCTATGTACCTAAAACACGTAATTTAAATTTCTAAAGAACAAAAGCAGCCAGACTGTGTATCCAGTAAATCAAATTTTATTTTTCATTTGTGATATTCAGTTGTTTTCTTACCCAATATTACACTGTAGCCACTTCTTTTTCCTCTAAAATATTCTCAAGTCCAGGTTCTCCATTCCCACTGGCCCCAAAGCAGCTAGTCACAATCTTCTCTAATTATTTTCTCATCGGTAGCAAACTCTCATCAATGGCTCTGACAAGGCCATAGAAATCACTCTCTCTGCTGTCCACTTTAAAGACAATTTTCTATGCTTTTCTTTGATCAAGGCTACTATAATAGTCGCAATCATATTCCTGCAAGAAACAGGCTGGCTGGCAGAGAGCAAAAATATGAATTTTGTAAAGCTAGCAGGGAAGCTTTATTCTCCCCCATAATTAGGATCAAGAGTATTTGGAGGTTGTCCTCATACCCAGTGAACACAGGCTGGAAGCTGGCCTTGTACTGTAGCTGTATAAACAGAATTTTCTTTTTGAAAAGAAGCTTATTTAAATTTTCTATGTTGTGCATATTTTAATAATGACTTTATGAGAATTAGTTTTTTAATAAACTGAAGAGAAAGTGTTCACATTCATTAAAACCAGAAGTCCCCCTCTTAATATTCCTATTTTTTTAACTCTTTAATGATAAAATAGTTAATCCATTCTTTTCGGTAAATATCTAAAGAACAAAACTATCATTCTTAAATAATTGTTAAAAATACTTAAAAATCAAAGGTGATTTCCCTTTTTCCTTGCTTCCTAAACTGCATTTTTTACACACTTGTTTCTATGATGCCTCAATGCATCATATCTAATTGAAATGTTCAGAGAATGCAATCTTTTATTCGTGATGAAATGGACTGAAATTCATTTATATAAAGGATGCTTAAATATACTGCTTTGAAAATGTTTGCTGGGATGAACTCAAACATTCTGAGGGCAGTTTTTGAAGGTTTCTTCAATAGCCATTTGTAAAATAAGAGCAGCTGCAGGCATTGTTAAATAAATCGTTATCATTAAATACTTCACCAGCAACTATTTTGATGGTGCCTTTTCCAGGGTAGGGGGGTGGGGTGGTGGTTGTATTTTAGAGTCATGGGTAATATCAAATCAGAAATAGGAAAGCTGAGAGGCAAAGGACTTTTCTTTTCCACAACCTTTCAGTTCAACAACCCCCTTCAAAACTCCATTTCAACAATCTCCTCCAAAACTCCATTTCACCAATCTCCTCCAAAACTTTAACTTCAAGAGAAGCCAGATATCTGGACAGTTGTAGAGAAGTCAAGAGATTTCACAATTAAAGCAAGTGGTTCATAAACAATGCTCTCTTAAAATTAAAGGAGAAAAGATTAAGAATATTAACACAATTAATGAAATGATGCATTCTTATTAAAAATTGTGTGGACATAAAAACCGTTTTATGTATTATTTTAGAGGCGGCTGTTTTGGATAACGGTTGAACGTTTTCTAACCTACTTGTTTCAACCTAGAGAGCTCCAGGGTTCCACGTATCCAGGGAGAGGTTTAGATTCTCTATTAAAATTTTTCTGGGGAGAAGGGCCAAGGTAGAAGGTAGGATTAAAGTAGAAAGGAGAGGCCCAAATGTCATCTCTCTGCCTTCATTTCTGCCTTCCACTCCATTTCTTCCTTTAAAAATTAAATTAAAAACATAGCCACAGGCTGGGCACAGTGGCTCATGCCTGTAATCCCAGCACTTTGGGAGGCTGAGCTGGGCAGATCACCTGAGGTCGAGAGTTCAAGACCAGCCTGGCCAACATGGTGAAACCCCGTCTCTACTAAAAATACAAAATTAGCTGGGCGTGGTGGCATGTGCCTGTAATCCCAGCTACTTGGGAGGCTGAGTCAGGAGAATCGCTTGAACCCAGGAGGCAGAGGTTGCAGTGAGCTGAGATCGCGCCACTGCACTCCAGCCTGGCAACAGAACAAGACTCCATCTCAAAAAAAAACCAAAAACCAAAAAACAACAACAAAAAAAACATAGCCAAGTGTGATCTTATTCTTGGTACTCAGTGTGGTCCACTGACCAGAAGCATCAGCATCACCTGGAGCTTGTTAGCAAACACAGACGTATCCACCCCTACTCCTGATTGCCTGCAGAATCAGAATCTGCATGTTAGCAGGATTCCCAGGTGATTCGTATGCACATTAAGTTATGAAGCACTGAAGTAATGTAACCAAGATACTAATGCCACCTGTGATCACACTGGCTCTAAATATGCACAGCTAATCTTAATTTTACGATAGAAAACATTATCCAGGATAATTAAATGTTCTGATTAACTGAGGACATCTTAGTTCCTCTTTGTTTTATAAAAACTTTCTAAAATGTAGCAGATTTCTTACTTAAATGTAGCATACAGAATTGTTCATTTTAGTGATCATGACCATCATTTTGAATATTAATTCTGGGTTATAAATGATCTATTAATATAATAGATCGGGGATGGCAAACCTTTTCAGATAACATATTTTAGGCTTGCTGGTCTTATGGTCTAAGTTTGTTATCACAAAAAGCAGCCATAGAAAATATATAAACAAATGTAAATAAAGCTTTACACAAACAGGTGGTGGGATGGATTTGGCCCTGCTGGCTATAGTCTGCTCATGTACATGTTATTAGAATCAAGAACAATGCCTGAGGCATAATAGATTCTCAATACTTATTAATAAATAAAACTGAACAGAGACCAGACAAAAACTATCATCAAGAAGGAAGACATTACTAAGCACAGATCTGTAATTTTAAAGTGAATATTATTTTTTCATGGTAAATTTATCACAGTTTAACTGAGGGGTGTCCAATCTTGGCTTCCCTGGGCCACAGTGGAAGAAGAATTGTCTTGGGCCACACATAAAATACAGTAACCCTAATGATAGCTGATGAACTTAAAAAAAAAACAACACACAAAAAACTCATGTTTTAAGAAAGTTTACAAATTTGCGTTGGGCTGTGTTCAAAGCCGTCCAGCTCACAAGCCTTTGGTTGGACAAGCTTGGTTTAACTCATTTTGTAGATAGGGTGATTCATTATAATAAAAATACTGTCTGAATTTTTTGGATTAATCGGTCTCACTGAATGTAGATTTTGTCATACAGGATTATTTCAAGGATTAAAACAAACAAAAGTGAAGTGACTCATTCTGGATGGTCCTGGGTGGTTCTGAAATCCTTAGACTGAAAATTCCAAGAAGCAACCAAGAGACAAGGACATGGTGTCAGTACTTGCACTGGTGATTAAAGACAGATCTTCAACACCCCTGACGGCAGCAAACGTGAGAAAATATTAATGATTTTGTTATTGTCATTTCACCCTCCTATGTGAGCCTTTGCATCAACTCAGGAAAAATTTCAACCTAAAACGCATGCATTCTTTGAAAATGAATCACTGTGTTTTGCTCTGTGTTTACAATAATTGGATCGAGAACTTAAACTGTTTCTAGTAATTATTCTTAACTGTTTAAAAATGGGTTCAATCATCTAATTTATAAGCCAATAGCTGGACGGAATACACATCTATCTCAAGACCAATCAGAAAATACGCCTCATCAACACTGCATGGATTGTGTGGTAATGAGACCAGTAATTAAGAGAACAAAAGTCAAAGTAATTATCATATAATATTAAAGAAAAAACAAACTGGCTATAAATTATGAACGGACCACCTGCTTTAATAGTATTATGTTGTGAGCTTCTGCTAGGCATCTTGTCCACAAGATGAACACTATAGCTGCCAGACAAGGAGAAAAATGAAATAAATGACAGTAATTTGCAATTTATTCCTTGTAAAGTAGCTGGGTGCAGAAGGGCTGCTGGGTGAATTTATTTCATCACTTGACATTTATTCTGCTAGTTGATCTTGATTGATTGTGGAGTCTCAGTCCTGGTGTTCTTATATTCAATACATACACAGGCTGCAGCATTTCTAAGTAATGCTGTGCACTGTGATTAATCATATGATCCTGTTACTAATGGCTTATGAAGAAATCATTTAAATTTAAGGTTACATTAATGTTTTTTTAAATCCCTAATTCATTAGTTAAATTGTCTGAGATTTTCTACATTTTCTACAAAGCATTAAGGGAATAAAAATACACCAAGATATTTCATCTAGGTACAACAAATGCCACAATATTTTAAGATGATCACTTCTACTTTTCACTTAAGCCACGGAACAGAAAAGACTGTTCGGAGATGATTTTCTGCTCCAGGACAGCCTCCCAACTCAAACATTCTTAATTAACTCCTTCATGAACTTCCATCATGAGGCATTAATTAGGGTTAAAGTGAAAAGGTGGTGGATTTATCCAGTCAGTTAAAAGTTTAGCCCCCTTAGCTTACTTCAAATGTGAGTATATGAACAAAAGTTAAACCAGTTATCATAAATAATTATGAACAAAACATTTAAAAAACCAGTCAAGGATAAATCATCAGGATTAACTGATGGTAAATTTAGAGTTGGAATAGGCAATTTGGAGTAAATACATCTATTGAGCAAAGACTGTCTCAGAATTTGTTATGAAATAAGCTTAAGGATTCCTACAGGTTGCTCTAGTTTACACCAAATGGTCCCTCATCCCACTGCTGAGAGGAGGCATCTACCCATCAGTAAAGGCATAGTTAATAAGAGGAAAAGCCAGCGAATCTCAGAATTCCACCTGAGATTACTCTAGGTCCCAACCAAAGTACACTCCTCCATATCCATAGGTTCCCAATCCATGAATTCAACCAACCTTGGATCGAAAATATTTGGAAACAAAAAATAATAATAATGAAACAATAAAAAATTATACAAAATATACAGTATAACAATTATTTACACAACTTTACACTGAATTCAGTATTATAAGAAGTAATGCAGAGATGAGTTAAATATATGAAAAGGTGTGCATAGGTTATATGCAAGGACTATGCCATTTCATATCAGGGACTTGAGCATCTGCAGATTTTGGTATCCTGGGGGGTGGTCCTGGAACAAATCCCTTGAGGATACTGAGGGATGACTGTAACTCTTTCTCTGCCTGTCTCCCATTGGCAAGAAAACACATACATGGGAGGACGACCCTCCATTTATGTGATATAAATTCTCCACTTATTTAAAAATGCTGGATGTAAGTCAGCTGCTTTCTGAAGGAAAAAAGAAAGCAGCCGAGAAAAGAAAATAGTGGAGAAATGTGTCCTCTGTTGGAGATATAACATCGGGTTGCCATAGTTAGGAATTCCAGATAAAGTGACTGGGAGGGCCAGATAAAGGGGGAAGGAGGGTCAAAAGAAAATTGTTTCAGGAGCTGCCAATAATCATTAAGGAAAAGAGAGGATGACATTATGTATTAAAATTTCTGTATTACAGGTGACAAAAATGAGGGTGTTCTCCTGGACATGTAGCTGGAAGTCCTATAAAATATATCTGCTCTGGTAGTATTTATTAGTTAGAATTACAACTTTTGAATTTCAGATACAAAGTAGCAAGCATGCTTTTTAGGACTTTTAGTTAAAGAACAACACCAGGTGTAGTGGCTCACGCCTGTAATCCCAGCACTTTGGGAGGCTGAGGTGGGCAGATCACCTGAGGTCAGGAGTTCAAGACCAGCCTGGCCAACAGGGCGAAACCCGGTCTCTACTAAAAACACACAAAAAAATTAGCTGAGTGTTGTTGCAGTGAGGCGAGATTGCGCCATTGCACTCCAGCTGGGCGACAAGAGCAAAATGCCATCTCAAAGAAAAAAATAAAAATAAACACCACCTCACATGACTGTTTGAGATCCATTCACGTTCTTTAACAGAAAGGTCACTAGAGGCATCTCAGACCCCTCCTTTTAGAACACAGTATACTTACTGAAGTTTTATAAAAAGTAGTTCCCCGTTTGGAAGACTATCTTTCATTGGAAGGAAATGTTAAAAAATGCTAACTGGTTATTGATAAGCAATATGATTATGTGTGACAAATATTTTTCTTTATACTTTACAATATTTGCCAAATATTCTGTATTGATCATGTGTATGGTTATTGTCAGAAAAAAAAACCCAACTTTTTATACATGTAGGAAATTACGTTTTCCATTTCCTTCCCTTCTCTAACATTATAATCTAGAGAAGGGAAAGGAGGCAACTACTGTAACAGTCTTTCAGGGTTTGATTCATGTTACCAAAAGTAATTCAACTTCCTTAGCAACGGACAATTTCCGTCTTAAAACTTAATGCAACCGGCAGGGTGTGGTGGCTCACGCCTGTAATCCCAGCACCTTGAGAGGCCAAGGTGGGCAGATAACTTGAGATCAGGAGATTGAGACCAGCCTGGCCAACATGGTGAAAGCCCGTCTCTACTGAAAATACAAAAATTAGTTGGGCCTGATGGCATGTGTCTGTAATCTCAGCTACTTGGGAGGCTGAGGCAGGAGAATCACTTGAACGTGGGAGGCAGAGGTTGCAGTGAGCTGAGATCACACCACTGCACTGTAGCCTAGGTGACAGAGTGAGACCTCATCTAAAAAAAAAAAAAAAAAAAAGCAATTATCTTAAAGACCTTAAAGACCAAGGTTAAAAGCATCATACCTGTTAGAATATGTAGGGTTGCAGCTTTTAAGCTCTGGTGATGAGTAGTGGGCCGTTTTCAGTTTTTTATGTGCTGGGCTACATAATTGAGATTCTGAACTGATTGTAGGTGATATGTTTACTTTGCTGGATAGTTGAGTTATATTGTTTGTTCTCTTCTTGGAGGGGTGCTGTGTATCATTCAAACAAACATAAGTAGGAGGAGAGTTTTGAAACTCCTCATCTAGTATCTGGTTTTGCTTTGTTTTTCTTTCCAAAGTACTGGATTTATTGCTAAAATCAGTCAAGACAAGAGTTGTAGTTCCAAATGCAGTTTTCCTGTTGATCTTGACTTCTGTATGAGGTTTTCCAAAAGTATTACACGGGTACTTCATTAAGTGGCTAAAGACAGTAGAATTTTCTTCATTCTTGAGCGCTGAATCTGGAAGGAGAGATAAGTAATTCTGCAGTAGTCCCATAAATATAACATGCTGATTATGTGAAACATCTTTTTATTTGATTAAAAAATTTACTTCACTTTATTACAGTGAACTAATATATAGAACTAATAACACAAAGTTAGCTCAGACAAGTCAGAATTAATCATCTTCTAGCTAGGAAATGAAATACTACGTAAAATGCAAAATTTCGACTTACAGAAACCCAGACACGGGTTTAACAAAGATTTATATTTGCTTTTTATTATGTTTAAGCATTTAAAGGTCATTCAGGTATCAGTTTTGCTAATATTAGGCAAAGTATTAAAAAGTGGTAATTAAGAGATGATACCCCATAAAGCTTTAGGTCAGCAGTTAGAGACCTGTTTCTAGACTACCAGGAATGACAAGACAAAGTGAAAGGCTTATTTAAAATAAGTAAAGATGAATTACAAAGACTTAACATCTTTTTTTTTTTTTTTTTTGAAACGGAGTCTTGCTCTGTCGCCCAGGCTGGAGTGCAGTGGTGCAATCTCGGCTCACTGCAACCTCCACCTCCCAGGTTCATGCCATTCTCCTGCCTCAGCCTCTCAAGTAGCTGGGATTACGGGCACCCGCCACCATGCCTGGCTAATTTTTTGTATTTTTAGTAGAGATGGGGTTTCACCGTGTTAGCCAAGATGGTCTTGATCTCCTCACCTCATGATCCACCTGCCTCAGCCTCCCAAAGTGCTGGGATTACAAGTGTGAGCCACCGTGACGGGCCAGACTTAACACCTATTAAATACAATGTTTCAACAGAGTATCCTAGGATTTTGGAATCTGTGCTATAATAACATTCTATACTATCATTAAGATGTCTTTCTGACTCAGAAACATTAACAAGAAAATAGTTAATGAGACATATAAATGCATTTCAGAATGTTGAAATCAATGTGGCAACCTAAGATTGTGTTTTTCCATGGGTTCTGTCTCTGCTGAAGGATACTGAAGAAGGAGGGATGGAAATAGGAGATGCAGCACAGCAAAGCTGTGTAAGGGGTGATGTCTGCCTTTCTGGCCCAGGGAACAAAACACAATATGACAGTTGACACAATGCGGGGGTGCATAAGTCAGGAATGAACTTTCTCATCTCTAACTGAAGAAAGAAATAACACTTTGAGAATACAATAGAAGCCGCAGCAATGAGATGGCTCTTAATCACAGGTTTCCTCTGAGGTTTTACATGCTCTAAATGCATGAAATCGTGAGCTATAAAGAGTTATTTTGAAGGATTTCAATGAAATCAGTAGAATTGTCTGGATAAAGATTTTAATAACAAGGGGTAGAAGGGATAAAGAAGAGAAAAAATTCAGCATTTTTCTATTCCACCTGCAAAGATATTCTTACAGAAATCCTCCCTTTCAATTTATGAAACACTTGGACTGAATAACAAACTCGAAAGTTGCTGAAATCTGCATAAAACAAAGCTTTATTGAATAATTCATTAGAAACAGTAGAGAACAGATGTGATCATCTCCATATTTTTGAGATACAAAGGCACATACTGTTATAGCACAAACATGCTTTCCCTGCCTGTTAAAAAAAATACTCAACAGAATATTAGCATGGTTTACATGTAAAAACTGACAATTCCTTTAAACCTTTGAGAAAAAAATTTTATTTAGTTATGGAATATCAAGATGGAGCAAGATATATTCCTGACTTTGTATAATTAACCCTTTAAGAAATGTAACAAACTCGAAATCAAAATTCAGTCTTACCAACAGGCCTTGAGGTCAAGCAAGCATCACATGCCTTAGAAGAGGGCTTATTGATTAAAGTACACACCACACAGGTCCACTGCTCCTCAGACTTCCGAGCCACAGAGTCCATAACATGATCCACCCTGCTAGATGTCCAACTGATTATAGTATTTCTAGGCGGTAGCTTGCTATAAGATAATTTTTAAAATGAATCATTAACATTGTTATTACTGCCTTGTTCTTGTCTAGGTATTTTAGAAATGATTACAGAACCATTAATACCCCAATGCTATCTCTTTATTATTGCTTAGAAGTTAGTACTGTATCTTAGAGTCTTTTTTTTTTTTTGTAGAGATGGGGTCTTGCTCTGCCATCCAGGCTACAGTGCAATGGCACCATTAGAGTTCACTGCAGCCTTGAACTCCTGGACTCAAACAATCCTCCCACCTGAATCTCCTGAGGAGCTAGGACTACAGGTGCACATCAGCATGCTTGGCTAATTTTTAAATTTTTAGTAGAGACAGAATGCTATGTTGCCTAGGCTGGTCTCGAACTCCTGGCCTCAAGTAATCTTCCTGCCTCAGCCTCCCAAAGCTCTGGGATTAAGGCATAAGCCACCTCACCCGGCCAGAGTAAAATGTTTTCACCTGGACCCTTTAACAACTAATTGTTGTTAAAGTGAGAAACATCAAATAAAATTATTTAGAGTCAAATAATTGAGTATTTTTTTAAAAAACCAACTAAAAATATTTGATATCACAATAGGAAGTATTTCTCAAATAATATTTTAAGTAATTGGTACTTTTTCCCAAACAAAATGAAAATACCTTTATACACTTAAATTATGGGAAAATACACCTATGCAGAAATTAGAGGATTGAAAGACGTGAAAGTTTTACATTTACTTCATGTGCACAGGAAACTCAGGAAACTCTAGAATTTCTCTACAGTATCTGCTGAGCACTATGTAAATTCACTAATTCATAATGATGAAAAAAGATATCTTTTTGTGTTATTTCCCTTCATGTAAGACTGTTTCATGGTGGAGAGCCAATTAATAGATTAGCAAGCAAACAATAAAACCCTGATTTTTGGCCACAAATATAAATCATGATTCTCCATCTGAAGTCCTTCATTGACCATGTATTTTTACACAAAATGCCTTTATTTGGCTGTGACATAGTCCTACTCTCTAATGCACAGCTAGCTATAGGTCTGGACATAGAGCATGTCACACGGTTAAGCAACCATGGCAGTATCACGGATTCCCTTCATGATCCCAAACATTAATACTGAAAAAAGCTCTTGCAGGTAAAGGCTATGTATCTTACATTTCAGAACATGAGTTCTTTGACTTTCAAAGGTAACCTTGTCTCCTGTGACATTTTGTTCCTTACATATAATTACACTAGTTTTAAAATTCAGGAGTGTCTGGTAAAATAATAAATAGAATAAGAAAATCTGAAAGTAAGATACATCTCATTAGGATTCTTTTATCTTTACTTCCCTTGACTTTTAATGCCACTCAGTATTTATTATCCCTATGGAATATCAGATCTTCTACAGAATTTGTTTATTTGACCTAATCTCTGTCTTCTACTAACTTACTTTGAAAGGCAGCATGATGCATTTATCTATAATTAAACAAACACAATTTAAATGACTTTTAGATTTTCCATGTGCTCCAACTTTTCTGTATTTTCATTTTCTTCTGTCCTATAAGTTTCCCTGATCATAAGGAGAATTTTATTGTTACATATGGAGGCTTTGGAAACATTCTTGCCTTTCCTTACTGCTCCATTTCTTAATCACTCATTAATAAATTCTTCCCAATCTCCACTTGGATGTGTAAGAAGAATCTCAAACTTAATATGTTGTAGTAAGATGAATAATGGCCTCCCAAAGACATAGGGCACAATTCCAGGAATCGATAAATGTTACTTATAAAGAAGGAGAGTTTTGCAGATGTAATTAACGATCTTGGCATAGAGAGATTATTTTGGATTAGCTGGTGGTCCCTTAACCCAATCACAAGTGTCTTTGTAAGAGAGAGGCTGGGGGAGATTTGATACATACTGAAGAGAAGGCAAGGAGACCACAGAGGCAGAGGTTGCAGTGATGTAGCCACACATGAAAGAATGCCAGCAGCACCAGAAGCAAGAAGAGGAAAGGAATATGATTCCCCCCAGTGCTTCCAGAGGGAGCACAGTCCTACACACACCTTTTAGCATCCAGCATTTGAGTGAATGCATTTCTGTTGCTTTAAGCTACCAAGGTCATGATAATTTACGATGGCAGCCAGTGGAAGTGAATACAGATAAAATTCATGACCCATCAGGCCGGGCGTGGTGGCTCACACCTGTAATCCCAGCACTTTGGAAGGCTGAGATGGGCGGATCACGAGATCAAAGATCCAGACCATCCTGGCTAACATGGTGAAACCCTGTCTCTACTAAAAATACAAAAAAAAAAAAAATTAGCCGGGCATGGTGGCGGGTGCCTGTAGTCCCAGCTACTCGGGAGGCTGAGGCAGGAGAATGGCATGAACCCAGGAGGCAGAGCTTGCAGTGAGCCGAGATCGTGCCACTGCACTCCAGCCTGGGTGACAGAGCGAGACTCCGGCTAACAGCAGATCTCTCCGCAGAAACTCTACAAGCCAGAAGAGAGTGGGGGCCAATATTCAACATTCTTAAAGAAAAGAATTTTCAACTCAGAATTTCATATCCAGCCAAACTAAGCTTCATAAGTGAAGGAGAAATAAAATCCTTTATGGACGAGCAAATGCTGAGAGATTTTGTCACCACCAGACCTGCCTTACAACAGCTCCTGAAGGAAGCGCTAAACATGGAAAGGAACAACCGGTACCAGCCACTGCAAAAACATGCCAAATTGTAAAAACCATCGATGCTAGGAAGAAACTGCATCAAGTAACGAGCAAAATAACCAGCTAACATCATAATGACAAGATCAAATTCACAGATAACAATATTAACCTTAAATGTAAATGGGCTAAATGCTCCAATTAAAAGACACAGACTGGCAAATTGCACAAAGAGTCAAGACCCATCAGTGTGCTGTATTCAGGAAACCCATCTCACGTGCAGAGACACACATAGACTCAAAATAAAGGGATGGAGGAAGATCTACCAAGCAAATGGAAAACAAAAAAAGGCAGGGGTTGCAATCCTAATCTCTGATAAAACAGACTTTAAACCAACAAAGATCAAAAGAGACAAAGAAGGCCATTACATAATGGTAAAGGGATCAATTCAACAAGAAGAGCTAACTATCCTAAATATATATGCACCCAATACAGGAGCACCCAGATTCATAAAGCAAGTCCTTAGAGACCCACAAAGAGACTCAGACTCCCACACAATAATAATGCGAGATTTTACCACCCCACTGTCAACATTAGACAGATCGACGAGACAGAAAGTTAACAAGGATATCCAGGAATTGAACTCAGCTCTGCACCAAGCAGACCTAATAGACATCTACAGAACTCTCCACCCCAAATCAACAGAATATACATTCTTTTCAGCACCACACCACATCTATTCCAAAACTGACCACATAGTTGGAAGAAAAGCACTCCACAGCAAATGTAAAACAACAGAAATTATAACAAACTATCTCTCAGACCACAGCGCAATCAAACTGGAACTCGGGATTAAGAAACTCACTCAAAACCGCTCAACTACATGGAAACTGAACAACCTGCTCCTGAATGACTACTGGGTACATAACGAAATGAAGGCAGAAATAAAGATGTTCTTTGAAACCAACGAGAGCAAAGACACAACATACCAGAATCTCTGGGACACATTTAAGGCAGTGTGTAGAGGGAAATTTATACCACTAAATGCCCACAAGAGAAAGCAGGAAAGATCTAAAATTGACACCCTAACATCACAATTAAAAGAACTAGAGAAGAAAGAGCAAATACATTCAAAAGCTAGCAGAAGGCAAGAAATAACTAAGATCAGAGCAGAACTGAAGGAGATAGAGACACAAAAAACCCTTCAAAAAATCAATGAATCCAGGAGCTGGTTTTAGGAAAAGATCAACAAAATTGATAGACGGCTAGCAAGACTAATAAAGAAGAAAAGAGAGAAGAATCAAATAGATGCAATAAAAAATGATAAAGGGGATATCACCACTGATGCTACAGAAATACAAACTACCATCAGAGAATACTATAAACATCTCTATGCAAATAAACTAGAAAATCTAGAAGAAATGGATAAATTCCTCGACATATACACCCTCCCAAGACTAAACCTGGAAGAAGTTGAATCTCTGAATAGACCAATAACAGGTTCTGAAATTGAGGCAATAATTAATAGCTTACCAACCAAAAAAAGTCCAGGACCAGATGGATTCACAGCCGAATTCTACCAGAGGTACAAGGAGGAGCTGGTACCATTCCTTCTGAAACTAGTCCAATCAACAGAAAAAGAGGGAATCCTCCCTAACTCATTTTATGAGGCCAGTATCAACCTGATACCAAAGCCTGGCAGAGACACAACAAAAAAAAAGAGAATTTTAGACCAATATCCCTGATGAACATCGATGCAAAAATCCTCAATAAAATACTGGCAAACCGAATCCAGCAACACATCAAAAAGCTTATCCACCATGATCAAGTGGGGTTCATCCTGGGATGCAAGGCTGGTTCAACATATGCAAATCAATAAACATAATCCAGCATATAAATAGAACCAAAGACAAAAACCACATGATTATCTCAATAGATGCGGGAAAGGCCTTTGATAAAATTCAACAACTCTTCATGCTAAAAACTCTTAATAAATTAGGTATTGATGGGATGTATCTCAAAATAATAAGAGCTATCTATGACAAACCCACAGCCAATATCATACTGAATGGACAAAAATGGGAAGCATTCCCTTTGAAAACTGGCACAAGACAGGGATGACCTCTCTCACCACTCCTATTCAACATAGTGTTGGAAGTTCTGACCAGGGCAATCAGGCAGGAGAAGGAAATAAAGGGTATTCAATTAGGAAAAGAGGAAGTCAAATTGTCCCTGTTTGCAGATGACATGATTGTATATCTAGAAAACCCCATCATCTCAGCCCAAAATCTCCTTAAGCTGATAGGCAACTTCAGCAAAGTCTCAGGATACAAAATCAATGTGCAAAAATCACAATCATTCTTATACACCAATAATAGACAAACAGAGAGCCAAATCATGAGTGAACTCCCATTCACAATTGCTTCAAAGAGAATAAAATACCTAGGAATCCAACTTACAAGGGATGTGAAGGACCTCTTCAAGGAGAACTACAAACCACTGCTCAATGAAATCAAAGAGGATACAAACAAATGGAAGAACATTCCATGCTCATGGGTAGGAAGAATCAATATCGTGAAAATGGCCATACTGCCCAAGGTAATTTATAGATTCAATGCCATCCCCATCAAGCTACCAAAGACTTTCTTCACAGAATTGGAAAAAACTACTTTAAAGTTCATATGGAACCAAAAAAGAGCCCGCATTGCCAAGTCAATCCTAAGTCAAAAGAACAAAACTGGAGGCATCACGCTACCTGACTTCAAACTATACTACAAGGCTACAGTAACCAAAACAGCATGGTACTGGTACCAAAACAGAGATATAGACCAATGGAACAGAACAGAGCCCACAGAAATAATGCCGCATATCTACAACTATCTGATCTTTGACAAACCTGACAAAAACAAGAAATGGGGAAAGGATTCCCTATTTAATACATGGTGCTGGGAAAACTGGCTAGCCATATGTAGAAAGCTGAAACTGGATCCCTTCCTTACACCTTATACAAAAATTAAGTCAAGATGGATTAAAGACTTACATGTTAGACCTAAAACCATAAAAACCCTAGATGAAAACCTAGGCAATACCATTCAAGACATAGGCGTGGGCAAGGACTTCATGTCTAAAACACCAAAAGCAATGGCAACAAAAGCCAAAATTGACAAATGGGATCTAATTAAACCAAAGACCTCCTGCTCAGCAAAAGAAACACCATCAGTGTGAACAGGCAACCTACAGAATGGAGAAAATTTTTGCAATCTGCTCATCTGACAAAGGGCTAATATCCAGAATCCACAATGAACTCAAACAAATTTACAAGAAAAAAACAACCCCATCAAAAAGTGGGTAAAGGATATGAACAGACACTTCTCAAAAGTAGACATTTATGCAGTCAAAAAACACATGAAACAATGCTCATCATCACTGGCCATCAGAGAAATGCAAATCAAAACCACAATGAGATACCATCTCACACCAGTTAGAATGGCCATCATTAAAAAAGTAGGAAACAACAGGTGCTGGAGAGGATGTGGAGAAATAGGAACACTTTTACACTGTTGGTGGGACCATAAACTAGTTCAACCATTGTGGAAGTCAGTGTGGCGATTCCTCAGAGATCTAGAACTAGAAATACCATTTGACCCAGCCATCCCATTACTGGGTATATACCCAAAGGATTATAAAGCATGCTGCTATAAAGACACATGCACACGTATGTTTATTGGGGCACTATTCACAATAGCAAAGACTTGGAACCATCCCAAATGTCCAACAATTATAGACTGGATTAAGAAAATGTGGCACATATACACCACGGAATACTATGCAGCCATAAAAAATGATGAGTTCATGTCCTTTGTAGGGACATGGATGAAGCTGGAAACCATCATTCTCAGCAAACTATCGCAAGGACAAAAAACCAAACACTGCGTGTTCTCACTCATAGGTGGGAATTGAACAGTGAGAACACATGGACACAGGAAGGGGAACATCACACACCGATAACAATAATAAGCGCAATGATAGAAGCGAAAATTAAATGATTTAACACAAATAAAGTGCCAACAATAAAAAAAAAATTCATGATCCACCAATCTGGAATTCTACTATTCTATCTCATGTCAGGAAATGGCATCAACATCACTCAATTCATCAGGCCCAGACCTAGAAGTCATTCTTAACACTTCCTTTCCTCACATCCCACTTCCAGTCCATCAGCAAATCCGGTGGGATCTGCAGATGCAAATTTCCATGAAGCAAAAGTTTAACTTTCCATGGCTTGATGTGTCCTCTGCGGACTGGGGTGGGCAGCATGGAGAATGGGAGCCGTAACTCAGCCACATGCTGGGGGCTCAGAGGATTGCAGGCAGCGGTAGTCCTGGGGCCTGGGTGCTGCCAGCATCACCTCACATCTGCTCAGTGCCCAGGGAAAATATTGCCCTGGTGACCCCAAGGAGCAGGAGGACTCTGCCCTGAAGCTTGAGGGGAAGGACCTGGACAAGAGATACTGCATCATTCTGTGCTCACAGGCCACCGTGATCCAGGCTGCCAGGCCACTCTACCCCTATACTACCCACCCTAACTCAGAAACAACCAGGTAGAGGGGGGGAACCTGAGGCACCTGAGGAAGATCAAAGGGCTGGGGTTCTCAAAGTCAAGTTCTCAGGCCAGCAGCATGCGCATCATGTGGGAATGTGTTAGACATGCAGATTCTCAGGCCCCTCCTCAGACCCACTGAATCCCCAGCTCTGGGGGTGGGGCCCGGCAATCTGTGTTTTCACAAGCCCTTCAGAAAATGCTGGTACACACTGAAGTTTGAGAGGCACTGCTCTCAGGGTTTCCTTACAGAGAAGTACTGCTTAAAGAAAAGATAGAGGAAGCTGGAGATGTGTCACTCTCAACAGCCAATTGTGAAGCTAAAAGTTTTCTCATCTAGTCATAATAAAAGATGTAATGATATTGTTGGTGGTCATATGAAAAGGCAATCAAGGAGTTTGCAGCCAAAAGCATGAAGGAACACAATTACACAGCTGTGTCAGGCAGTGAACTAATAATATCTCATTTTTCTGATGTTTGTGGTGTTTAAAAAATATAATTTGTTGTGCTTTCTTATTCTAAATATTCACATTAGGACCTAACGTTGTAGTAATAATTTTTTATTGTTTTTCATAAATAAGGCCCCCTAAATTATATAAATTTCTGGCCTTAACCCTACCTCAACTTCCAAAATTATCCTAAATTCAACCTTTTTTTCCCACCACTTCCTCTGTCTTCCCTGTCACCAGCATTTACCACCTGCATTACTGTTGAGAGCCCCCGATGTTGCCGCTTCACTCTGGTTCCATGACAGTCACTATTCCACACAGCAGCCCAAATCATCCTCAGAAAACCCAAGTCAGTTCATGCTGCCCTCCTGCTCAAAATCTCCCAGTGGCTTCCCAGCTCAAAGTAGGGCAACAGTCACCACAGCGATTAAGCTTTTCAAACATTAAGTCAGTTATTTCACGCCCATTCAAAACCCCCCAAAGGCTCCCCATTCTGCTCAGAATCTTTCCTTGGCCAAGCCGACTCTGCACGCTCCTTGGTCCCTCCCAAGCAGACAGGCTCCCTCTGTCTCTCATTCCCTCTGCTTGGTTCAGTCATACATGCCTTCTTTCTCTTCCTTGAACAACTCAGAGGCTTTATGCTTTTCTGGGCTACCTTCTTTGAAATTTTTCCCCCACCCTCAGATTGTTACAAGTCATCAGATCTTTTCAACAAAGTCCTCCCCACGGACTTATCTGCCACCCTATCAAAAATGAGCCGTCTCTGTCACTATCCACTACTGTGGCTGATGTTCTTGAGAACACTAATCACCACTTATCATTGCCTCATGTCTTATACATGTATGTATAGATAGGTTTTTTTCTTTTTCTTTTGAGACGGAGTCTCGCTCTGTTGCCCAGGGTGGAGTGCATTGGTGCGATCTCGGCTCACTGCAACCTCCACCTCCCAGGTTCAAGCAATTATCCTGCCTCAGTCTCCCAAGTAGCTGGGACTACTACAGGCACACGCCACCATGCCCAGCTAATTCTTGTATTTTTCGTAGAGATGGGGTTTCCCATGTTGGCCAGGCTGGTCTCAATCTCTTGACCTCGTGAACCTCCCTCTCAGCCTTTTAAAGTGCTGGGATTACAGATGTGAGCCACCATACCTGGCCCAAGAACCGTAATTTCTTGACACATAACCTAAAGAACTTTACCAGAAATGATCTGAGATGATAGCTGAATCTGGTAGTATTTGCAATCTCTGGGAATGCACGGAGGAGAGGCAGAAAGGTCCAATGGTGAGCCTTGCTGTTGCCTTAACTTTGATGACCAAAAGAAAAGGAGCCCATGAAAGAGAGGTAGAAGAAACAGTGCTATAGGAACAAAGATGGGAAGTGATGGAGAGAATTAAATTCAACTGAGTTGGCTGGCACAGTGGCTTACACCTGTAGTTCCAACACTCTGGACAGCTGAGGCAGGAGGATCGCTGGAGGCCAGGAGTTCAAAACCAGCCTGGGCAACATAACAAGACTCCATCTCTAAAAATAAAAATAAAAAATTAGCCAAGCATGATGGTGCATGCCTGTTGTCCCAGCTACTTGGGAGGCTGAGGCAGGAGGGTCACCTGAGCCCAGGAGTTCGAGATCACAGTGAGCTATAATCACTCCACTGCACTCCTATCTTTAAAAAGATTACAATTTTAAAAATTTAAAAATAATTCAATTGAGTTAGAGAGGGTGAAGCTTGAAGAAGCCTATTTAAGACCTCTGGGAAATAGGTGATTTTCAAGAGAGCAGTTGTAATAGATATGTAGGGGCAAAATTTGTTCATTAAGCCTATATTTATTGAATATTTGTAGATAACTATATTCCAGTGGGAGGAGATCTTTTTAAGAAAAAACTTGGCTGGGTGTGGTGGCTCATGCCTATAATCCCATCACTTTGGGAGGTCAAGGTGGATGGATCACCTGAGGCAAGGAGTTCCAGACCAGCCTGGCCAACATAGTGAAACGCTGTCTCTACTGAAAATACCAAAAATTAGCAGGCGTGGTAGCATGCGCCTGTGATTCCAGCCAGAATCTTTGAACCTAGAAGTGAATTGTAGTGCCGAGTCGGCCATGATCTCAAACAGGTGAATATTCATTCTTCTCAAAAAAAAAAAAGAACCAATGTCTTCCCTGTGTGCAGCTTTCCAAATGTTCTCCCTGTATACTTTCCCATGTGTTGTTTTGTCTTTCAGAAAATCCTTTTCCTACCTCTTGTCTTTGATGAATTCCTATTTCTTTCTATACTAAGCTCAAAGACTGCCTCTTTCAGAAAGACTTCCTTGTCCTTCCCAGGTAGACTTAAGGGTTTCTTCTTCCATTCTTCCATTGCCATTAGGATAAACACATCCCTTTACAACACTTCCATTACGGTGCTTTATCTATTTACCATTTACTTCCCACATTAGCCCTTGAGCACTTTGAGAGGCTGTGTTCTATTTTGTCTTTGTATTCCAAGTACCTGGCGTATAGTAGACCCTAATAAATAAAGTAAATAACAATTAAAAAAATTTAAAGTCCCTAATGAAAGGTA
Organism: Hylobates moloch; assembly: GCF_009828535.3. Taxonomy (NCBI): domain Eukaryota; kingdom Metazoa; phylum Chordata; class Mammalia; order Primates; family Hylobatidae; genus Hylobates; species Hylobates moloch. The sequence continues at coordinate 165,873,307 of NW_026652278.1, read as the reverse complement.
AAGACTACCTCCTCTGTTTTCTTTAAAGGAAATAATACTCACATACATAAATTATATTAGCTAGCAAATAATTAAGAACCAACAATAAGCCGGACACGGTAGCTCACACCTGTAATCCTAGCACTTTGGGAGGCCAAGGCAGGCGGATCACTTGAGCTCAGGAGTTTGAGACCAGCCTGGCCAACATGGCGAAACCCCGTCTCTACTAAAAATACAAAAATTAGCCAGGCATGGTGGTGGGTGCCTGTAATCCCAGCTACTCGGGAGGCTGAAGTAGGAGAATCACTTGAACCCAGGAGACGTAAGTTGCAGTCAGCCGAGATCACACCACTGTACTCCAGCCTGGGTGATGAGAGCGAGACTCCAAGACTCCAACTCAGAAAAAAAAAAAAAAGAACCAACAATAAATAGTATCAGTATTAAAAGTGTGATGTGATCAGTAGAAACTGGAAAATTGGGGGAGGACTTCATGAATTCAGGAAGCTTTCAGCAAGAGAAGAAACAGGAGGACTTAGATAACTGGTAGTGGCCTTTTCAGACTTTTTCAACTTAACTTGAAATGACTTTTCATTAAAATGAGAAAATTTAATCAACATAAAAAAGGTTCAAATACTCATCCAGAAAATAAATGGGATGTACTTATTCATAGAAAAATCTAAGAACAGGGCAAATCACCCTGGTTTTCAAGCTTTTTAAAATATGTAAACATTTATTTCGCAGTATATAGTTGGTTTTCCAAACAAAGTCTTAAGCTAACTGCCAGTGTAGAAAACAGAATCAGGTTGGGAGGTAAGAGGGATTACAAGCCCCAGAACATTTTCAGCACAGCCTTCCCTAACTCATAGGTCTCTTTCGGGGAACCGTGGGGTCTTTGAAATCTAGTTTCAAAAAAATCTTTGACATTGACAACTATTTATATGATAAATAACATATTTATTTGATAATTTTTTAATCTCAGAAGATATCAATTCATAGAAAACCAATATCGAACATTAATCATTTATTTAGTAGACAAATATATATTGAAGGTCTTCTATCTGCCAGCTACTGTGTTCAACGCAGTATCTAGTTACTTAGTCAAATAAATGTATACCTATATTATAAAAAAGTTCCTGATCATAAAAAACTATGAAAGTTCTTGTTCATAAAAAAATTATGAATGTTCATAAAAAATTAAAAAACATAAGTGTGTATTTTATATATATGTAATTATCTAAATGTATTTCAGATATCTATGATAGTAACACGGGGTGAAGCAGCTGAGTGGAAGAAGATATAGAGTGGCGTAGAGAAAAGTACTGGAGAACAAGAGTGATGCAGAAAATGAAACGCACAAAGAAAAAGTATGCAGCTCTCAACATATTTATGAAGACTTAAGCTGGGACTTCCTCTGCACGCCAGCTCCCTCCCCTGCCCCCGAGCTCTACAGACATGACGGCCCTTCCCACCTCCCGGGTTTCCCACAGCCGAGTAGTGCCCTGAGTCTCTTCCTATGTCCAATCCTATGGTTTTGTTTCCTTTGCTTTTTCTTTCCTGCCCACTTTGTAGTTATAGGTATTTGCTGAAGCTCAGACCTTGGCTCATTTCCTTTTTCATTCTTACTGAACTGAGAAGTTGGAATGCTTCAATCAACAGCACTGTGCCAACAGCCTCTCTCATCCTGGATCGCAGCCCCTAAGACGTGTCTTCCTGGATATTCCACGGTTCTTTCACGTATCTAACACATATGGCATCTTCACTGCTGCATCCCAATTTTCCCAGACCCACAATGTGAACATTTTTATTATTTGGTCCTGAAACCTTTTGCATTATCTTACCTATCAAATCTGCCACAGTCCTTGTTGACTTTTAAAAAGTGTTACTAGGGTACCATGTCCAGTGTCTTGACCCCAGGCTGGTAACCATCGCTTGCGCCATTACTCTGCACCAGCTTCTTTATAGGCATTTTCAGTCTCTTCGTTTTCCGTGTTAACTATGCTACAATCAACTAAAAGTCCTTAATGTGCTAATTTAGGAAAGACCTTAACCATTCCCCAAACTACTAATGACCCCCACCACTTGATCCCATCCTCCCTTGTAAAACTAGCTTTTACTATTCCACAACGTGGAACCTCTGTTGGGGTTGGCCAGTATTCTCATCATCCCACCACCATGCTATGTTTATTAATGATTCAAGGTTTGTAGCCATGCTTTTTTTCCAATTAAATACTATTTGCTTTATCATTTAATCAAAATTCTACTTTTTAAAGTAAATTTCAAATGATACTTTTTTTTAAGTCTAGTCAAGTACAGTAGGGAGAAGGGGGGAAAGAGTGGAACAAGGAGCTCCATTCAAATGACGCTTTCTTTGAGATCTTCACAACCTTCCTGCACATGGAAACCTCTAATATCCCTGAACCCATGCAGCATTTTATGTGCTTCATGTCATACTGGTACTACTGATTTATAATCACATATACTGCTATGCAGCTGCTTTATACTGCATAATCTTTCTCTTAGATTTCCCCAAAAAGTCCCATGGCCTGTTACCAAGGTAACTGTACATTGGGGAAAAGAAAATAATCAGACTTTTTAAGGATTATTGGACACTGGCTCTGAACTGACACTAATTCCAGGAGACAAAAATATCACTGTGATCCACCACCAGTCAGGTCAGGTGATCAATGGAGTTTTAGCCCAAATACCTCTCACAGTAAGTCCTCAAACCTATCCTGCGGTTATTTCTCCAGTTCTGGAATAATGCATCATTGGAAGAGACATACTCAGCAACTGGCAGAACCACCACACGTGAGTTTAGTAAGTGGTCTATTATTTCACCAACAACACATACAATCTGTAAAAAGATCTTGCTCGTGTTTTAGAATATTATTTCTAAGTGAAGCAGAGACTTTTGAAGGTAGCCGCATTTTTTCCAATTATTGACATCTCCTGGTACTCACTTTACAAACTAGGTTAAAGGTAAAGGCTAGATATTATTCCCTGAGCCAGAGATTTTCTACCTAAATTCAGAACTGGTCCATAAATCACCTTTGGCTCCTTCGGGTTCTTTGGTGACATTATTTACTATTTCCTTCCACGGACTAGAATACTTTTGAGTTACGTTCTCTTCTGAATAGCCTGACAGTTATTCAGTTGTATTCTCTTATTATTAGCCTTTTAGTTAGATGGTTAGGGCAAATGGTATCCCTTTAAATGAGATATCTTACCATATATCAACATGTTGAGGATTTTCTTTTTGACACTGAGGACAGAAATATGTCATTCTGTTATTGTCCCCAAAGCGGCACACAGTTATTCTGCAGTGGCACTGACCACAATTAGGACGCTTGTAAACCTTATAGTGTTTAGAGAGAGCAAGTCCTGCTTTACGGCACTAAAAAAAAAAAAAAAATTCTGTTATCCAGAAAACAGTGCGGCCAAGGAGCCAAAGATACATTCTCGAAAGTCATCTCTGAAAATCATCTGTTAAAAATTTACGTATGTTTGTACATATGTCAATATAATCTTTTCTTTCATCAGAGAAAAAGGTATTGATAAGATTTGGTAATATTTGTCAAATAAAATTTGTGTGAAATAAGTCATTATTTGATGACATTAGTATTCAAAATTGCTCTTTGCATAGCTTTATCCTCTTATCTAAATGACATGTAAAAGTTCTATATTTAAAAATGTCTTTTATGCTTTTAAGGTTTAATTAACCATAATTATATAGTTAAAAGAAAAAGGCTAGATTAGCTTGAAATATGATTATTTTTAGAAGACTGAAACTGCTCACTCAGTTTCAACAACCAAAAAACTTACTTCTAGGGGAAAAAATTTAATAAGAGCATTTTCTTTGTTGATCTGAAAAAGGACAATTTTTTTCTTTTTTAACCTTAGAGATTCACAAAAAAAAAAAAAAAAAAAAAGAAAGAAAATAAACATTCAAATACCATCCTAGCAGAGAATATATTCCATTTTGGTATAAATTCTACTTCAAAAGATATTTTGATATGTTTTGTCAGTTTTATTCCACTCACAAATATTTAAGGTTCCTACAAAGAAAATATCTTGAGTTTCCATCAGCACTGTGAAAATTTAAAAGCCCAGAAATATGGCTCACCATGTATGAGCTGAAAATTACACAATTTATATTAATTTAATCTGGGTGGAAATGGGCAGTTTTCTATGGTCATCTTTTTCTGGAGGAAGAAGTAAGCAAATGCAATTTAAACATAGCCACAGTTACTCAAGACAGATCTGCAGAGCAAGAGGTTCATTTACATTTTAGGCCAATTAATAAAGAATACTACAATACCTGCCTTCTGAACATAGTAAAAATGAAAATTTTGGATACAGAAAATGGACTGTGAAGAAAGGACATATTTGCATTACTTTGTTTAAAAGATGTGTTTATTGAATTCTATATATGCATATAGTATATAACTTTCCACATTTACGAGTTAGCAAGTACTTCATTCTCAAAACTGTGGTAGACAGAGAAACATTATTATCCCATTTTACAGATGAAGAAACTGAACTTAAATAAAGTTATCCAAATAATCTAAACCACACAGATAGTAGTAAGTGGCAAAGCTTGATTGAACCAAGGTCTATAGTCAGTGGCAAAGCCTGATGGAACTAAGGTTATCTGAAAGTGTTACTGTAGGTCAGCCTCCCTAGACTTTCTATATTTTATTTATCCAAAAATAGAAAAAGAATCTGTGAAATGCCAACATGGCTGCTCCCAACTTGGTATAAAGATAACTGAATATGATTATAGTTAGACGAGTTTGAACTGACCTATGACCTAGAATTTCAAGATGTTAATTACACCCACATAATGTCACTCTCCCTAATGCACCTCTATGCTCTTTCCACTAGATGGCTATATACAGCTTTCACATTTTTTGGTGCAATCCAAAAGGAAACCACTGACATTTTACATTTTACGTAGTTGAAAAATTGTGCTCTTACCCTGTAAAAGAGAATGCTGAAATCACGTATCATTTTCACAAGGTGATGGGTCTGTTCATCTGTTAACTGAAAAACCTTAAAGTGGAAAAAACAGCAGAGCCTAGTTTCATGACTTGCTCCTTACCGTAAGAAATAATACGCCTTGCCAATTCTGTGAAAGAGAACTGTAAACAGATTTTGAATACAGTTGACCTTTGAACAACATGGGTTTGAATTGGGAGGGTCCACTTACACGCAGAGTTTTTTGCGCCTCTGCCATCCCTGAGAAAGCAAGACCAACCCCTCCTCTTGCTCCCCAATCTATTCAATGTAATGATGATGAGGAGGAAGATCTTTATGATGACCGACTTCCACTTAATGAATAGTAAATATAATCCTTATGATATTCTTCTGTTTTTTTAGAGATAGGGTCTCACCTATTGCCCAGGCTGGAGTGCAGCGGCATCATCATAACTCACTGCAGCTTCAAACTCCTGGGCTCAGCCATCCTTCCGCCTCAGCCTCCCAAGTAGCTGGGACTGCAGGCGCAGACCACCACACCTGGCTCTTACGATATTCTTAATAACGATTTCTTTTCTCAAGCTTACTTTATTGTAATAATACATATGTAACACATAAAACATACAGAATATGTGTGAACTATCTTATCAGTAAGGCTTCTGATCAACAGTAGACTATTAGTAGTTACATTTCTGAAGAGTCAAAAATTGCATATAGATTTTCAGTGGGGGGGGTTAGCACCCCAATTCCTGTGTTGTTCAAAAGTAATCATATATGCATATCTTCTACAGCTCTATTTCTCATGGATCTATTTAGTACCATTAACAGTAGTTTTATTTTGAACTGATATTACTGACAAAATATGATTTCTATTTATAAATTTTAATGGTAAATTCAAGCAATTATTGAATATTTATTCTGTATTAGACATCTTCAAAGTCTCAGCATTGTCTATCAGACACCTTGAGAAGTCTTGCTGGACTTGAAAAAAAAAATTACGAAGAACAATATAAAACAGAAAGGAGGGAAGGGAAAATAGGCACAGGAGTAGATGACCACCAAGGTCACTATCAAGCTTTAAAAAAGATATGCATTTATATACATGCATTAATATCAAAGTACTTATTAACACATGGAAGAGCTCAGACACAGACCTTACTGAAGAATTTTTTTGACACAGCCTAACATAAATCTCAGTGTTACCCTTGCAGAATTATTATTTGGCACATGTGCTGTCAATGGCAATCCCAAAAGAAACCGTCTGATGCCTCATGCTTGTTGCCTGTGTGTGAATATCTACATGTATAGCTGACTCTTCAACGACACAGGTTTGAACTGAGCAGGTCCACTTATATGTAGATTTTTTTCAATCAAACATGGATGAAAAATATAATATTTGTGAGATGTGAAGCCTGCATGTGTGTAGGGCTGACTTTTTGTATAGCAGTGTCCCTAGGGCCAACTGCAGGACTTCAGTGTGCATGGATTTGGTATAGGCAGGAGTACTGCAATTGATCCCCTGTGTATACTGAGGGAAGCTGCATATAAACAGACACATACATGTACAAAGAAAATTACTTACCAGTGACTATAAAAGTGAAAATCTAATCAACATAGTCATCCTGAAAGTATTATACATATTCCTCAGTTGTTCACTTAAACTTTAAAACTTGCATACATCCAAAACATTTATTACTTTCCATATCTTACATACTATATTAAGTCACATCTTGAAAGGTTAAACTGTACTTTTTCAGTAATTGTGCACGTGCTTTTAAGAAGCTAATAGCTAAACTTCAGAAATATTTTTTTTTTTTTTTTTTTTGTGAGACAGAGTCTCACTCTGTTGCCAGGCTGGAGTGCAGTGGCGTGATCTCTGCTCACTGCAACCTCCACCTCCCAGGCTCAAGCGATTGTCCTGCCTCAGCTTCTTGAGTAGCTGGGACTACAGGCGTGTGCCACCACGCCCAGCTCATTTTTGTATTTTTAGTAGAGACAGGGTTTCACCTTGTTGGCCAGGATGGTCTCAACCTCTTGACCTCGTGATCTGCCTGCATCAGCCTCCCAAAGCGCTGGGATTACAGGCGTGAACCACCGTGCCTGGCCAATGTCATTAATTTTTAAACCCCCAGGCATTATGGGTAAATGATCTTTTCCTAGATGGATGGATGGCTGGATGCAGAGATAAAAAGTAAATTCTCAGTGCATTACAGATAACAGCAATACCCTGGGTTCTTTTTTTTCTCAAAAACAACTTTGGTAGAGGTCTAAGTGATGTTTAAAAAGCTCACTCTTGTTAAAGTTCAATTTCATTATTTCCATACTGAACTCACTTGTTCCAAGTATCAAAAAGCAGAATCTAATCTAGACCTATCATTAACTGGCTTCTTTTAAAGCTTCATTCCTACTGATTTGGGTATTACTGAAACTATCTAGTAATTATTTACACAAAGTGAAAAAATAACCTGGGTTTATGTAAAAGATAATTTAGTTAATAGAGTCAATTATGTAAAAAAATAATTCAGCTAAAAGAGCTAAAAATTAATTTAGTTAGTAGCAACAAGTCTTGATAAAAGCCCTAATGTAGAGGTCTTCCCTAGAAACTAAAATGTATGCATTCTACCTGGGTTAGGGTTCTCACCTCTCTCACCCTCTTAGAACATTGCTGTATTCATCCCCATTCCCTTTTCTACAATTTTAACCTCTGCCCTTTAACCATTTTTTTTTTTTTGTAATATATAAATGAGTTCAAGTCTCTCCAGTTGTAGAACAAGAAAAAAATAAAATAACAAACTCATGTCTTCTCCTGGAATCCCTGCTAGCAGGCCAATACTTTCCCTTCACTCCAGCCTACGTGAACAAGGGCTCTACATTTTGTTTTCATTTCCTCACTGATCACTTAGTCCTTGGTCCCTGCTGGCTGCCTTCCATTGCTATCCTTCCACTACAACAGCAGCTTCTAATGTCACCAACAGCTGTAGTCAGGAATACACGAGTGTGTGCAGAACGTACTTACTATGCCAGAGAGAGAAAATAAGTTGTGAGTTAGTTCATTCACATATTCCACAAATATTAATATCTAATGCCTACCATACACCACAGGCCATGTTCTAGATGTTGGGATACTTCAGTGAACAAAAGCCTTGTTTTCTTTTGAGACAGTGTTCTAGCGGAAGGAGACAGCTTTTAAACCATCAGTATAATAAGTAAATATGTTATGTTTGAAAGGGATACCTGGTATGGAGAGAATAAAAAGCAGGGCAAGTTAAGGAAGACTGATAGAGTGAAATGTGGGTGGGAGGGTGTGCACAAGGCAACTGTAAGTGCGGTGGTCGGAGCCGGCTGCACCGAGAAATTGACCTGGGTAGAGATGGGAAGCGGGACACCTGAAGTCTGATGAGACTGTGTTACTGCAATGCAGAGTTATGGCTTCCACGTTGGTTCCTTCACAGTACTGAAAAATCAACAGATAATTAAGAAAATACTTAAAACTTACTTTAACAGCTGGGTGGAGACCACTGTCAAAGAGAGCTTCATTTTTGATGATGTTCCCTACTCCAGGCAATACGTTTTGATCCATTAGCACATCACCTAGCATCCGGCCTTTCTGTTTTTTAAGTTCACTTTCTGCTCTCAAGAAACTAAATTCAGGTGAACATACATCTAATTCTTTCATCATTCTTATTCTCTGTTGGCTTTCCATTGAGTTTCTATAGAAAGGAATATAAAACACATTAATCATAAGTCTGGTTATAATTTCACAAAGTGTCATTTAAAATGAGCTTTGCTATAAGCACTTTATGTTAATCAGGGTATAAGAGTTATATATGCAAACAACAAAGACCTTACAAATTATATTATCTGAAGGCTTCTTTAAAATGAGGTTTCATCAATTACAAACTATTTATTTGTTTCTTTAGTCACATATGTGACATCCCAAACCAAGCTCTGCAGTATTGCAGCGTAAGTACTTTTATTTAATTTTTTTTACCTGAGTTCTACTGATGAGTCAAAGAAACAAATCAAATCTTTGGTGAGCTGCACTTCCAAAACAGGAGAAGCTCCATTTTTATATTTATACTCAAGTGGATTAATCATGATGGAGCCTTTCATTCCGAAATGAATCCTGAAACAAGATCAAACCCATTTTTGAGTGGCAGAAAGTATATCATTTATCAAGCTTTTTTCCTGTACTATCATTTTTTTTGGATTATAAGCAAACAAATGTTAGTCAGGATAGACACTTTTAAAGGGCAGAAACCAGTAGGAAGATTATTACATATTTTTCTCTCATGACTTTGTATCCTTATAAAGATAGAAGACATGACAATCAGTTTTTCCACTCAAAAGTAAAATAAATTCTCAAAGAAATAATAAGGTACCAACAATAAGCCCAAGAAAATACACCCCTGCTCCTCTTTTCTTGTCAGATGAAGTATCTTTTATTCATGGAACAGTCTGGCATCTCTTGGCATTTTCTTAGATTCAAAGGCTTGGGATGAGATAAGGCTAAGTTTAAGTTGCCTATAGTTTGTGTTTTCATAAATTCTACAAAGCCACTAATATTCAAATTCCTTATTTCTAACCACAATGGATTGGAAATAATTACCTATTGCAAAATAATATCTATGGTTTAAGACACTCTTTTCCCCCCTTGTTTTGCACTGGGCAATGAAATAGTTTTTTTATTTTTGCAAAATCTTACGTATCAAAAAAAAGAGAGAACAAGTCAAAATGCTATTGTCCTCAATTCTTTTCGTTTTCTTTTACCTTTATATGTATTGGGAAGAGGAGATTTATAAATATTTACTGTTAACTTGAAAGCCACAATGCAGTAATGAAAAATTCATAACCCTTCAGATTTTATAGGATTGATTAGCATGTCCAGTTTTTTAAAAAAGTAGTACTGTAAGACCTCTGATGATGAAGATCAAAAATGATTCTCAAGATGAAATACTGTGTTCCGCCTTTCAAATTCTTTTCCTTATAGCTTTGTTGAGTTAATAAATATGGCTCTTTTGGCAGCAAATGTTACTGCTCTGTGCTTCTAATTGCGGAGCACCATGTTATAGTATTGTACAAGGTTAACCAGTCCAACTTTAAAAACGTGGGTTTTAAACTCTGTGTGCGTTACTATCAATCATAAATGCATTTTACATGCCCCATAGTTCTTGACAGGAAAAATGTGTGCCTGTAAGTACTCCATAATTTAGCTTACGGAGGTTCAACCCCAGTGAAAGGTGTACAACTGTCATGCCCACAAGCCATCATATCTGAAATCTTTTCAGCTGCATGGCTCATAAAGTGGATTCTAAATCACTTTCTATAATGAAACCACATCCACATAAAAAGTCTCAAATTCAAATGCAGGAGTAGCCCCAGCAAGAACCTTAGATCAAATAGGTATGGCTCTGTCTTATAAATCAATTCATTGTTAGGAAAAAAGTGCACAAAATGTTTATTTTACTTTTGTCCATTTTGTTTTATTAGTTAGATATTATCATTGAGCCCCAATAAACCAACACATCTCGTGGGTTTATTACTAAGTACCTTTGATCTTAAACTACAAAAAATATATCAGTATCATGAAAATATTTGAGGCACAGTAAACATCTATACTGCGACAACAATTGATACTGATTTTTTTTTAAACCAGGACATAGGCCCATACTACGTAAAGAAAAGACATTTTTAGGGTTTCATTTGCTTTTCAAGATGTCTCATAATTAATTAGTTTAGGAAACTTTTATCAGATCCTTATTTCTATCTCAAGCTCCTTCTACCAACCCAAAAGGTTACCCGAGACAATTCGTTCTGCATCATAGAAGTCTACCTGCCAACCACAGTGGCCTGGTCCACGGGTGGGCATTAGGCTTAACCTGAACAGGTCTCTGTCGTTTTCTCAGATCCTGTGCCCTTGATACAGTTGATTCAGAAATGGACAACTGTCCCAAGCTAGATCCATCAGTACCCAAGCTGGATTCATCAATTTTTCTGATGAATTTAAAGATGTAGGACCCAAGGAGATCCTGTTAGCATTAAGAGATCTAATATGAGAGCTGTCTACGGGAATGATTCCCAATGTGAGCACCAGCAAAGCAAAGGAAGGTCTCCCTGCAGAGAGGAAGACTACAGAAGATTGCGGTGAGGAGCAGAGTGAAGAAATGAAGAGAATCCTAATAGCTTTTAGGCTTTGCTTGCTTTAGTTCTCCTTCAAGCCTGCCTGTATTCTCTTCAGGTTTTGTAAGATACTCCATACGCTTTTTTAAATTTTAAAAAAGTTTTTGGTGCCAAAGTCAACAAAAGATAATAAATAATTATTGAACTTGCTTGAGTTGGGCTTCTGTCACTTGCAACCAAGTTCTAATATGAAAATGTGCCCAAACTAAAAATTCAATTAATAGTAAGACAATTCCTCTCATTAGAAATATCTTCCTAAAGAAACTAGTAAATAAGCCCTGATCCTATTTTAAGAATCAGCCGTATTCTCCAAGCTATCACTGTCAGAATAATCTGAACATCCTTAAGCAAGCACAAATAGCATAAACAAAGCAGTACTGTCACAGTTTCACATTAATGACAACTACATTTTGCAAATAAGGCAACTGCCTATAAAAATTTTCAAGTGGTCAGAAGTGTCCTAAGGGTAATAAAGAGTGGAAAATGTAGAATATAATAGTTGTAAAACCTATGCTGGGAATTTAAAAAAAGAGAATGTAAAAAGATACGGTTTTAATAATGCTGAAGGAAAAAAAGGAGTTCTGCTTCTACTTAGGATACAGAAGGCTGAAGGTGAACATAGCTACCACTCCAACAAGGAGAAAAAAATCACATTATCTACAAAATCATACATTTTCTTAAGCCCATCAGAGACATGAGATTGCAACGCAACCAGGTAAGCTAAATTCCAAAATGTGACAAGCCCCGCCATGGAAAGTAAAGTCAGAATACACAAATTGTTTCACCTATGGCAGAGCACAAGAGGAAGAGAAGGCTACTATAAAAATGGGAAAGCAGAAAACTGCAAAATTTTCAACAAATTTTTAGATACTGAATGTGGGCTGGTGTGACAGTTTAGAATCCCCGGAGCCCCAGACACAAGGAGAATACACACTCGTGGGCCCATGTGAAAGATGTGAGTGACAGCAAGAGACCTGAAAGAGCTGCTCTTGGTGGCATGACACCTGTCTTCATGAAACTCTGTCTGCTTCCTGAACACTTCTTTCAGATGAAGTCCAAGTCTTAAAAAGTCTTTAAGCTGCTGGGGCCAAGGGAGAGGTAGAAACAAAGGTCGTATCTGTCCTTGAGGGAGGAACAGGAAACTTCCTCTGCGCAAACAATATGTCTTATACTGAATAACAACCATAAGCAGTCTGCCACAGGAGAGCAGCAGAAACCCTTCGGCCACCCAGCCCAGGCAAAGGTACCCTGGCCTGTTGAGGGTGAGGTAGAAGCAAAAGCCGTCTGTCCCTAGAGCTGAAACAGAAAATAGGCTTTGGCACAAAATACTGTGATGATACAAAGAGAAATCTGCTCCCACTAGAAGACAGGTAGGAAGCTCTCTGACCCAAGCACACCCACAGGTGCAAGGCAGAGTTTGGCTGCCATAGGAGGGCAAGGGACAGTAACCCTAAGAAAACTGCAACCTTGGGTTCTACATACACAAAGGCCTGCCCAAGTCTCAGGCTAGTCCAGAAGTAAAAATCCCCACTATCTCCATCATGAGCCTCCCACTGAGTCACAAGTGACAGCAGCCTACATGGTGGAGAGGTAAGAACACGGAGGGACTTTCTCTGTGACATGAATATGCAAGATGTGCTGAAAGCTGAGAGTTGAGCAGCAACATAGAGAAACCATCCACTGCCAAACCCGACCACACACAAGGCATAAAGTAGCAGTAGCAGCTGGGGTTTTGAAGTTGTTGGTGCACTGAAGCCAACCCCAACAAAGCAAAACTCAAACCAAGGTCAACTACTTTACTAGACTCACTCAATCCCCGACACTAATGACTGATAGAAGAGGCATGACTGTTTCTGAGCTTAAATATAATTTAGCTCTTATTTGTCTATACATGGTGTCTGGGATTTAGCTTTTTGTCTTCTATAGACAATGTCTAGGATTCAAAAAAATTATAAGACACATATATACACATAAAGATTAAAAAAGTGTCAAGAGATAAAGATATCAAGAGATAAAGCAGTCAACAGAGCCAGACCCAAAGATGCACCAGATGTCATATCTATGAGACAGGTGATTTAAAAGTAATGTTAAACTAATTTTAAACTTAAAATATTGATTCTTAATCAAATTTGATATTATATATTAGTTAATATGTTAATGATTTAACATATGTAAGGATCCAGTATAAAGGCACATGAACAGGTGTGATATTTCAGCAGAGAAACAGAAATACATGATAGCAGGGATAAGACATTTCTTCAATGAGCAGACCAGCAGACTGCACAGAGCAGAGGAAAGAATAAGTGAAACTGAATATAGATTAATAGAAATTATCCAAACCTAAGAAAGAGAAAAAAGGATGAAAAAGATAAAACAGAGCACGTTCCTTAAATATGCCTGGAGTTTTCTTTCTTGAGAGGTTTTAAACTATCAACTCAACTTATTTAAAACACATAGAAAATAACTCATATTATTTACTTTTCTAGAGTATGTTTTGATAATTTGTGTCTTTCAAGGAATCTGTGCATTTATTTTAGTTGTTGAATTCATGGACATAAATTTGTTATGTAATATATAGTGTCCTATTTCTATTGAAATAACAACTTGAGGATCTGCAGTAATGTTCCCTTTGTCATTCCTCATAGTGTTTATTTGTGAGCGGTATTGTCCAATATGGTAGCCACTACCCACATGTGGCAAGTGAGCACCGGAAATGTTATTAGTTCAAATTAATGTGTACTCCAATTATAAAATACACAGATTCTGAAGACTTAGTATAAAAAAAAATGTTACATAGCTTATCAACAATTGTTTATATTGTTTATATTTGAAATATTTTGCATAGGTTAATAAAATACATTATTAAAATTGATTTCTTTTTGCTTTGGTTAATGCAGCTATTGGAAGATTTTAAATTATATATATGTCTCCCATGTTTATATTGGACTGCATTGAGCTAAAAGTTTATCATTTTTATTACACTTTTGAAAGAACCAATTTTTGGTATCATTCATTTTTATTATGCTTTTCAAAGAACCAATTATTTGCTTCATTGATCTTTTTTCTCTATTGCTTTCATTTTTAAATTCCATTGATTTCTGTTCTTATCTTCATTATTTCCATCCTTCTGTCTGTTTTGGGTTTAATTAGCTCTTACTCTTCAAGTTTTTTATATGCAAGCTTAAATCTTACAGAATTTTATTCATTTATAATAAACATTTAATGCTAGGACATTCCCTCAAGCATTGCTTTAGCTGTGTCCTACAAATTTTGATCTGGCATTTTCATTTTCATTCAATTCAAAATATGTTGTAACTTCCTTTGTGATATATTTGACACATGAGTTTAGAAGCACATTGATTTCCAAATACTTAAAATTTTTCAGCCAGGAGCAGTGGCTGACGCCTATAATCCCAGCACTTTGGGAGGCCAAGGCAGGTGGATGACCTGAGGTCAGGAGTTCGAGACCGGCCTGGCCAACATGGTGAAATGCCATCTCCACTAAAAATATAAAAATTAGCCAGGCATGGTAGCAGGCGTCTGTAATCCCAGCTACTCAAGAAGCTGAGGCAGGAGAATCACTTGAACCCGGGAGGTGGAGGCTGCGGTGAGCGGAGATCGCTCCACTATACTCCAGTCTGGGTGACAGAGCAAGACTCCATTTGAAAAAGAAAAAAAAGATTTTTCTAGGTATCTCAATAATTTCTAGTTTAATTCTGTTGTAGTCAGGGAGGATTCTTCCATGATATCAATATTTTTAAATTTGTTAAGACTCATTTTGCTGTCCATAATCTGGTCAATCTTGCTGAGTGTTCCACGTGCACTTGGAAAGCATGTGTTGTTGGGTGGAATGTTCTCTACTTGTCAGTTAGGTCAAGGTGGTTGACAGTGTTGCTCAGGTCTTTTATCCTTGCTGATTTTTGCCCACTTGTTCTATCAGTTACTGACAAGAGAGTGTTGAATTATTCAACGATATTAGTTTCTCTTTGCCCTTTCCATTCTAGCAGTTCTTGCTTTACATCTTTGGAATTTCTATTAGGATTACTATATGTTCTTGATGAATTAACCCCTTAATCTTTATTTAATGTCCTTCTTTACCCCCAGTAATATTCCTTGATCTGAAATATACTTTGATTTTATTCTAGCTACTCCAGCTTTCTTTTGATAAGTGTTTCCATAGTATTTGTTTCCATCCTTTTATTTTAACCTGCATCATTATATTTCAAGTGGTTTTCTTATAGGCACGTTATAGTTGGGTCTTGTGTTTTTTATTCAATTAATTTCTGCCAAATAATTGGGACAGTTAGATTATTTACATTTAATGTGATTATTTTTATGCTTTGATTTAAATATACTATATTACTATTGTTTTCTATTTGTTCCATCTATTCTTTGTTCATCTTTTAATGCCTTCTTTTGGATTGAGCATTTTTAAAAATTCTATTTTATCTCCATTAGCAGCTTATTACTTTTACCACTTTTTGAATTTTTTTTAGTAATTGCTCTAGGTTTTATAACACACATCTTACACTGTGATGCAAGTTATCACTGAGATAACTTGTATCACAGTGTAACTTCAAATGATATGCAAAATGTATATTGCAACAACATTAAAGTAGTGTACCATCATTTTCCTATCTCATTATTTGTACTATTGTTGCAATGCATTTTACTCTGACATATGTTATAAAGTCCACAATAAATTGTTATTATGCTTGCTTTAGATATAGAACATAAGAGAAAAACATCTTTTATATTTACTTCCAAGTTTCCCATTCCCAGTTTTTTCTTTCTGTAGATTCAGATTTCTATCTGTTATTATATCCCTTATGCTGGACAGACTTTAACTTTTCTTGCACTGCAGATCTCCTGCTACTACATTCTCTTAGCTTCTTTTTTTCAAAAAAGTCTTTATTATACCTTCATTTTTAATAAGACATTTTAGATGGGTTTAGAATTCTGAGTTGAGAGGTTTTTCTTTCAGCAAACTTGCTCTGTTGTCTTCTGTCTTATATAATTTCTGTAAATGTATTTCTTAGCTTTGTTCCTTTGTATTAATATGTAATGTTTCTTTTTCTCTGCTTCCAGCGCTTTCTCTTCATCTTTGGTTTTTAGCACATTGGCTAGGTGTGTGTGAGGGACATTTGGTTTGGTTTGAGGTTCTTTTAGCTTCTTGGATCTGTGGTTTGTTTAGAAAATTCTTGGCCATTTAAATCCAAAGACGTCTTCTGTTCTGTTGTTTCTTTCTTCTAGGATGACAGTTACAAGAATGTTAGATTATGTCACCTTGTTCCATAGCTTTGTTAATCCTGCACAATTCTTGGCCATTACTTCTTTTAAAAATGTCTTCTGTTTTGTTTTTTTCTCTTTCCTTTCTGGAACTCCAAATACATCAGACCAGTTGATGTTATACCAATAACAAATCTACACAAATGTTTCTGGAATATCAGATAAAACTCAGTTAGAGGCCATCATTACCCTAATACCAAAATTAGACAAAGGCAGTAACAGAAAAATAACACTATAGTGCAATATCTCTTATGAAGACACATGCAAAAGTCCTCAATAAAATATTAACAAATCGAATCCAGAAACATATAGAAAGGATAATCCATCATGACAAAGTGGAGTATATTCCAGGAATGCAAGGCTCATTCGAAATTTAAAAATCAATCAATATAGAATTCCACACATAAACAAATGAAGTAAGAAAGGCAATATGATGATCTCAATAGATGCAGAAAAAATACTTGAAAAATTCAATGAATTAGAAATAAAAGGGTAATTTTTTGATTTAATAAAAGAAAATCAAGCTAGTATCACAGACAACAAGGCAAACTTATTTGCTCTCACCACTACTACTCAACATCATGCTGGGGGTCCTGGCCAGTGCAATAGAACAAGAAAAAGAAATAAAAGGCATATAGGGTGTGGGGGACAAGGGGAGGGAGAGCATTAGGACAAACACTTAATGCATGCGAGGCTTAAAACCTACATGACAGGTTGATAGGTGCAGCAAACCACCATGGTACATGTATACCTATGTAACAAACCTGAACGTTCTGCACATGTATCCTAGAACTTGAAGTAAATTTTTTTTTAAAAAAAGGCATATATATTAGAAAGGAAAAATAAAACTGCTTTAATTCACAGATGATATGATCATCTACATAGAAAATACTAAAAGTATACAAGAAAAAGCGACTAGAACTATAATGAGTTTAGCAAGTGTATTAGTCTGTTTTTACACTGCTGTAAAGAACTTCCCTGAGACTGGATAATTTATAAAGGAAAGAGGCTTAATTGACTGGCAGTTCCACATGGTTTGGGAGGCCTCAGGAAACTTACAATCATGGTAGAAGGTGAAAGGGAAGCAAGGACTTTCTTCAGACGGCAGCAGGAGAGAGAAGAGAAAGAGAAGGGGGAAGAGCCCCGTATAAAACCATGAGATCTAGTGAGAACTCACTCACGATTACAAGAACAGCATGGGGGAAACTGCCCCCATGATCAAATCGCCTCCTTCCCTTGACACATGGGGATTACATGCCCCCGCCCCCCGTACCTCGATACGTGGGAATTACAATTCAAGATGAAATCTGGGTGGGGACACAGAGCCAGATCATATCAGCAAGGTTGCAGGATACAAGGTCAATATACATACAAAAATTGTATTTCCATACACTGCAAATGAACAATTAGAAATTCAAATTTTAAAAAGTACCCTTTACAATAGCTCCAAAAAAACCCACTTAGTTACAAATATAAAATATGTCTGGAACTGAAAATTACAAAATACTGATAAAGAAATGAAGAAAGATCTAAATACATATTAATATATATTGTGTTCATGGAGTGGAAGACAATAATGTTAGCATGTGAATTATCACCTAATTGATCTATAGATCAAACACAAGGCCAATCAAAATGCCAGAAAGAACTCTGTAGAAATCAACAAGCTGGCTGGGCGCGGTGGCTCACACCTGTAATCCCAGCACTTTGGGAGGCCGAGGTGGGCGGATCACAAGGTCAGGAGTTCGAGACCAGCCTGGCCAACATGGTGAAACCCCATCTCTACTAAAAATACAAAAAAAAATTAGCTGCACGTGATGGTAGGTGCCTGTAATCCCAGCTACTCAGCAGGCTGAGGCAGGAGAATCGCTTGAACCCGGGAGGCAGAGCTTGCAGTGAGCCGAGATTGTGCCACTGCACTCCAGCCTGGGAGATAGAGCAAGACTCCATCTCAAAAAAAAAAAAAAAAAAAAAAGAAATCAACAAGCTAAGTCTAAATAACTAAAATAACAAAAAACAATTTTGAAAAAAAAGGAATAAAGTCAGAGGACTGACACTACTTAATTTAAACTGACTTTAAAGCTACTTTAATTAAGACAGTGTATTACTGGTGAAAGGACAGACACAAAAAATGATAAAAGAACATCATTTTATCTGATATTCTTCTGAATGGAGAGTTCAGAAATAGACTCACACATATATGGTCAACTAATTTTCAACAAAGTTGCAAAGAAATTCAAGGGAGAAAGGATAATCTTGTCAACAATAGTGCTGGAAAATACACATGCAACAAGACAAAGTTCAACTCCTGCCTTGTACCATATACAAAAAAGAACTCAAAATAGAACATAATCCTAAACAGAAGAGCTAAGTCTGTAAAACTTCCAGAAGAAAACAATGAAATGTTGATTAATTTGCATTAGGCAGCTATTTTTTAGACTGGTCACAAAAACTATGAATGAACAATGAAAAAAAATTTGATAAATTAGGTTTCATCAAACTTAAAAGTTTTTAATCTTCAAGAGACATGGTTAAGAAAATGAAGAGAAAAGCCACAGATTAGGAGAAAATACTTGCAAAACATGTATCTGATAAATGGCTTACATCTAGAATATGTACAGAATACTATAACTCAATAATACAAAAATATATCCAATAAAAAAGGAAAAAATTAATAGACACATCACCCTATAAAATATACAAACAGGAAATAAGCACATTGCATCAGATATCATTAGTTAGTAGGGAGAAGAAAATTAAAATCATAATGAGATACACTGTACACCTATTAGAATAGCTAAAATTAAAACGACTGACAATACCAGGTGCCGGCAAAGCTGCTGAGTAACTGAAATTCTCATACTCTGCTGGTAAGAATGTAAAATGGTACCACCACTTTTAAGAACAGTTTGGCAATTCCTCTTAAAGTCAAACATATGCTTATCAAATGACTTAGAAATTCTAATCCAATGTATTTATCCAAAAGAAATGAAAATATATGTCCACACATATATGTCATATGCATGTGAATATGCATAACATTTTATTCATAATATTAAAAACTTGAAACAATCCAAATGTCCATCATCTGATGAATGAATTAACAAAATATGGTACATTCATACAATGGGAGACTACTTAGTAAAAGAAAAGAAAGTACCACTGATACTTCAAACAATATGAATGAATCTTAAAGTATTATACAGAGAAAAAGTACACTTCTATTTCTCCTAACATGTTATATGACAGTACAGAAACTATGTTGAAGCTGTAAAACTCTTTTATAAGTAATATATGATGGATTCAATAAAGACATTTCAGCAAACTAAAAAGAATCATTATATTATCTCTTGCATAACTGTTTTTTTAAGGTTCATACTTAAACCCCAATAAATTATAAAATCAATCATGTATAAGGCATTTCTAAAATGGCAAAGCCTCCAAAATATCTCAGATATAGTTTCTGGTCTCTGAGCACATATAACTGCAAAAGCCAGAGTCATGTAAATCACAAACTGAAACAGCAAAGGGTCTTGGAAAAATATACTTCTTTATCTATCTTTTAAATTTTAGTCCAAAATGCAACAGCTATGTCCATTTTAATTAAAATGATAGCTTAAGTGTGAGTGCAGCTGGATGAACATGCATATAAATATCTGCACACACTATACTGGCAATGTGGCAATGTATGCATCCAAAGTTAATGAAGATTTTATCTGGTAGTGGGATTGAGAATGTATTACTCTACACTTATTTTCATTATTTTTCAGTTTTCTCTACTGAGTACTTGTTACATTTATAGCAAAAACTTCAAGTGGCGTTTGTGTTGTTTTAGTTGAAGAGTTACTGGAAAGTGTTCAGAAGTTGTACAGGTATTAATCACACATAACACCATAATAGTGCTCCTAAAATAAATGTATATCAAATAATTTTTAGTATTCCTTGGCACTATCAGGAGCACTTGAATATATCACTTAGTAGGTAGAGAAGTAATCACTCTCTAATTTGTATCTTTCTGATGTGTGGATTTTTACAGGGCAGATTCTTTTAGAGGGCTATGCTTGTATTCTACTTTCATTAACAAATGAATCCCAGGAGATTCAACAGATGAATCCCAGGAGATTCATGGCCCAACCTGTGAGATGCACATACTTTTATGATTAAACTCTGCGGGCAATTTTGCTTGTGAAAAGTTGGGTATCAAGGGAAAACTGTGAGCAACCTTTAAACATGTTCCCTGCTATATGCTCTATCAAATGCAGATGAGCCAGGTGGGTGGGAGGCAGAAGTCAAAAATGAAGACTACATTTCTATTGCAGGTGCACAGACCTGCAACCTCACAAAAAGATCACATGTCTTTGAGAGAGTTATCCATTCCTCTAAGAAGCACAGGTTGGAAATACATTTTTTGAACTCCTGTTACATTGTGAAAGGGGAGCAAATGATTTTAGGTTCAGATTCCAACAGCAGATCTGCCATTGACCTTGAATTGTTACGTCCAATAGTTGTTATGGCTGCAGGAAATTGAAAGGAAGCAAGCCACTGCATTTTTCCCACCCATATACTGACATAGGTACTCTCCAGGGAGGGCACTAGTTCAGTGAGTTTGAAGAAGTGATTGTCCTTGTTTAGAACTTCATGGAACACTTACTGACAGCCCTGTGCTGATAAATGACTTCCCCCTTAGTCAGTCTGGTGGAGAGCACTTGATAAAAACCCCCTCTCGTCTTACAGAAATAAATCTGTACCTAACACCAGAGAATCAATAACATATCAATGTTTTCAACTATCGTGCATAGATCCCATTGTGTACTACTCTATCCAGAGCTACGAGTTTTCAATCACATCAATCTACTACAGCAGCAATGTAACCTGCAATATATCATTACTGCATGAACAACTCGGCATATGCTGACGTTATCAATTCCAGACTAAGAAAAACCATGAAGTGACAATGTTGTCCAAGGACAGCAGCTGCTGACAATGAAAAGAGAACGCCTCAAAGGAAAAGCAATTACATAAACCGTGGATTACTCTAAATATGTGGTAGATGAGATGCAATAAAGAACAATCATATAATATCATCTCTTTGTGACAATTATTCACCTTTGGTTAGCACGGGGTCCAGGAACAGGTCTTTTCTTTCAAGAAAAAGGTGATAACTGTGGTCAGTATCTTTAAACAGCACTAAAACTGATTCGAGGAAGCAGTATCAATTTTTACAGTTGGCAAAAGCTTAGGCTAAACTCAGAAAAGACAGAATGAGATTGGGTAGACATATTAACTCAAAGGCTGCTTTCATTTTCCTGCAAAAATTAAATATGTGATCATGCATCACAATTACATATCTTTTGACTTTTTTATCATTAAGTCAACAAAGGGAGTAGGTTGCTAGTCCTTCTCTGCCAGTATATTAGCCATGAATTTCCATGGGAACTGTGAAACAATGGAGAACCTGTTATTTCTCTGGAAAGTTTTTACATTCTCTAAGTAAATTTCCAAATTCCATTCAAGGCTTCAGAGAAAGCAGGAAGCCAGAAAAATATTTAAAAATCAAGTGATACATTTAAACCAAACTAGGGCCTGTCAGAAATATAAAGTAACCGATGTCACTGAATACAATAAGCATTTGGTAAAAACAAGGAGAGATTTGTGGTATAGGGAGCTTGGGGACTAGCAAAACAGATATGTTGCTCTAATACATCTTGGGAAGCCCTGTAAAATGACTGTCTTCCAAGTAATGATGACATCAGAATTTATTCTTCTGCTGTTTATTGATTTCCATGATAGAATCACAACCTCTCATATTGCAGCCCTCTTAAAAACACAGTACTTCCTATATGATTAAATGTGACACCCGGCAAACTCCATCTAGCCTTCTACGCATCTTTAAACATAGAGAGATAAGATGTATCCTACAGGCTTATCTTACCTTAAAGCTTTTGGTCCAAAGTACATAAAGAGTTCCTTCCCCAAAGTTTCCACGCCACTGTAAACATATCCATTAAACAGGCTCAAGACATTCTGGCCGGAATCATTATTATTCAGTGCAGCAGCCTAGTAGAAAATACATGTACACACATAAGCACACACACACAAACTCTAAGCAAAATTATAATTTCATTCTTAAATGTGTTTATATTACTTCATGCCCAGGTGCATTCCAATGAGAATAATCTCCAACAAGTTATGTAATGTAATCGGCTGTTTACAGACATTTTGTCAAATTACTATGCAGTCATTTCAAGAGAGAGAGGCCAAAAAAATTAAGTGAAAAAAAGTAATTGGTAGACAATCAAAATAAAGTTTCTTCCAGGACCATATAGCTCTGTGCATATGAAAAGAAAGCACAGGAATACAACACGAATGTTTTAAAACTAAAAACTGGAATGTAGGTTCTTCCATTTCCAGAAGTATATAGCCAAGTTCCCTGAAAGAGTGGTCAGATAAAAACAGCTACAAATGACAGATGATAAAATATGATAACAAAATATTTTTAACTGCACCGATGAACTTTTAAGCTAGTATGAAATAATAAAAGGTCAAAAACTAAAAGTGGGAGAGACCCCTGAGAAGTAGTAGGGAGAGCTATGAAACCAGCATCTATCCTAAGGGCACTGATTGAAACTAAGGAATGAGAGCTTCAATTTTCGCATCTTGTGAGGGTGCAGGAGATCAGAGATAAAAACCTGGGGCCCCCTGAGTAAGGGAATCTAATTTGAGACCTGTCCTGTTCCAAGCACAATGTTAAGAATAAAGAAAAAATAAACTCATATTCTCCTTTCCCCAATCAGCCTTGCAAAACCAAACAAAATACATTGTTAGAATGACAACGTATAGGCGGAATCCTATAAGATATTCGAGGAAATTATAAACATGAATTAAATAGAAAACAAAAATATAAAATGTAGGTTCTTCTGTGGGAGAAGAAAAGAAAGGGAGTTTGGTTTAGATTTTAGTAATGCCCTTTTTCTTAAACTGAGCATTATGTATACTGGTGTTTCTTATGTCATTATTTTTTATTATTTATATATGTTTTATAAACATTATTTATTACTCAAAATGTAATAAAAAATGTAAAACTTAAGACATGCATAATTATTATACAAGATAAAATAGGGTACACAGAATTACATCTATGCATTAACTCAGTCTAAGGTAATATCCTCATTTACCTCTAACTTCTTTACTGTTTTTCTCAAGTGGGCCTAAGGATCCTCAGAAGATTCTGAATGAAACCTTGGTGGGCACTGGGAGTGGGGAAATGTCAAGATATAATTATAAAACAGCTTTAGATACAGAGTCTAGAAACAAGTCACAATTTTTCCTCAATTTAGAGTGAAATGATATTGTTCAGTGATTCTCAAACTTTTGGTTTTACAGACATTTGTCATTCTAAATGCTTAAGATGGCATGTCCACTCTATTCTTTATTTCACTAAATTGGTCTTTGTTAAGATACAATCACAGTACTTAGCTCAAAGAGAGATAACAAGGAGATAAAGAAAAAAAAAAAAGAGACAAGACACTATTCTTCCACTAAACCCATAGCTACAGTCAATGCCAGAATTTTCCAACTGCCTAAAGTTCAGGCGACTGGCTTTATATATCCCTCCTTTGTTTAAGAACTGGAGAATCAATCACTGGCTTAGAATGACAGATAAATTAAATGCACAGGAGTAATTAAAAATGACAGCAGGCCGGGCGCAGTGGCTCACGCCTGTAGTCCCAGCACTTTGGGAGGCCAAGGCGGGTGGATCACGAAGTCAGGAGATCGAGACTACGGTGAAACCCCGTCTCTACTAAAAATACAAAAAAAATTGGCCGGGCGTGGTGGTGGGCGCCTGTAGTCCCAGCTACTCGGGAGGCTGAGGCAGGAGAATGGCGTGAACCCGGGAGGTGGAGCTTGCAGCAAGCCGAGATCGCGCCACTGCCTTCTAGCCTGGGCAACAGAGCGAGATTCCGTCTCAAAAAAAAAAAAAAAAAAAGACAGCAGTCACTTCCTGTTCTGCACAAATCACAAAAAAAGAACCTGTTGGAGACTGTAGGTATATGCCGCCATGTCCTCAAAGCTCAGTCTTTGGTTGCCCTTTCTGGGATGAACTCTAGTACCTATCAATAATTATCAAGCACTGGGAAGGCAGGCTTGAGTATTCAGTGAGGAAAAAACACATTTGCCTTGTTTTTATATAAGTCAATCTTTTAGAGCCCTGAATTGAGAAACACCAAGAATCTTGATGCTTTTCTCCCTAACAAGAGACTTTAAGTCACTTAAATACACTTCAGGCCAAGTATAGATTACAACAGTGGGTTTTAAGGTAGGTTTCCATGACAACCAATCAGTATGTAAAAAGTTCTTATAAACTTGCCAGGACACTTTTAAGATGATGATATACAAAGCTGATATAGATCTTTGTCTCAGTATAGATTAGGTTGTACATTTTCAGGATCTCAGATTTAAGTTCTTATTAACATTTTAAACCCTCATTTATAAGTCAATGGTCAGAGCCTTGTTTCCCCACCACTCCAATGTCAACAATCTCTTATCTTTTTCCAATATTCTTTACTAGCAACTTGGTTCAGCCATACCCTGTGAAATCTTCTAGCTTTTCTTACAGCTCCCAGCAGAGGCCAGGTGATGAATGTTACCCCATTTTACACACACACACACACACACACACACACACACCCTTGTCTCTCTCTCATATATAGTAGCGCTCCCTGCTTCTTCGGTAGGAAAGAATTTGCTACTACTGCCACTCCTGTGCTTTAATCTCCTTTACCCCTTTAAGTTTTATAAGTTACATCTGATGCAAAGGCATAAGGATGATACATTAGACTTTAGGGACTTGAGGGGATGGACAGAGGGGCGTGAGGGATAGAAGACTACACATTGGGTATAGTGTGCATTGCCCGGGTGATGGGTGCACCAAAATCTCAGAACTCACCACTAAAGAACTTATCCATGTAACCAGACAGCACCTGTTCCCCCAAAAGCCTACTGTAATTAAAAATAAGAAATTTTAAAAAGTTAAAGCTGAAACTCAACATCTATCATTAGATAGACGAAATTCTGTGTCAGCTGCCACATCACTGTTTCTCACTGCACCTGACTGGCTCTCTTCCCTTCTTCCAAGATGGGAAACCATCTGACTGGCCTGCACTCACTACTTGTCTTCTCCCTACCTGGACCTTCATTCTTCTACTTAGTTCTGACTTTACCAGGTTTTATAATGGCTACTAGCAAAGAGACAGAGAAGCAACCTTGAAACAGACAGTGCTGTCACAACACCTAATAACATAGTACATGAGTCCCAAATGTCTCATGTGAAGTCTGCTCACATCACCAAGTTAACAGCTTTGACAAGAACTTACACCATTTATTTAAAAACTCCAAAAGCCAACATCTGTAACAGTTCATGTTATTCACTTGGCTTTGTCTACAACAAAAGTGGCACATGACATCTGGAAAGATGATCCTTCTCCCCATTAAAAATGGCTGTTTACCTGGATAAACTCATTTTAGAAAAGCTTACTGACCCTCCACTATGTGTCAGGCCTTGTTCTAGATGCTCGGGATGCATCCATAAATAAAACAACTAAAACCAGCTGCCCTCATGGAGTTTATGTTCTAGCAAAGAAAAAGAGTAGGCAATAAACACAGTAACACAGTATGCTAGAACATTCGGGAAAGAGATGGAGATGAAAAGGAGAGATCAAGATTGGGGGAGGGTGCAACAGGTTGCAATTTTAAAGGAGCAGTCATAATTTCATCAAGGAATTGAAATTTGGGCAAGTTTTAAATAAGTGAGCCATGATCCAGGCAAAAGGAATGACAAAGCAAAGGCCCTGCTATGCCACGCCCAGAGAACAAGAGGAAGAGTAGTAGATAGATTTTCTGATTTTACTCTATCAGTTCTGAAAACTGCCAATTTCCTGGGGAAGTTTTCTACTCCATGAAGACAACTGCCCCATTATCAAAATGCCCAAATCTAATTCAGCAGTAGTGCCCCATTGAGTTTTGTTGTAATTGGCAAACCAAAATACTTACAAAAATAATAAGTGTAAAATTTTTTGTACCATTTAACCTCAAACCACCATATGACATACATTTCAGGTGAGATCAACTGAAAAAACAAACAGGAAAAAACTGACAAAAGTAAGGGTTCTTAATGGAAACCTGAACTTCTTTTTACCCCAATATTAAAATGCTTAGGACTCCTAATAATATTTATTAGGAAGAGACTCAAAACTAGCCATCCTGATTTCTACCAGAGATTTTCCCCCAGGGAACTCCTATGTGGTAAATGAGCCTATAAGATCCTGCCTCAAGACTCTATAGAACCTACACTGTGGGGAATATAGTTCCATGTACAATTTATGAAAAGGACGGCTGAAACATCCCTCATAACCAATGCTGAGGGATAGGCTTTTTTCAAAAAAGTTTTTATTATTTCCAGGATTTACGCCTCAAGGCATCAGAGGTTATCCTGGAACAGACATCTATATCTGCAAATCTACTGTCATCTATCAGAGATTTTAGCAACTTCTAACCATGGTGGCCAGGCATGGTGGCTCATGCCTGTAATTCCAGCACTTTGGGAGGCCGAGGCAGGCGGATCACCTGAGGTCAGGAGTTTGAGACCAGACTGACCAACATGATGAAAACTCTACTAAAAACACAAAAAGTAACCGGGTCTGGTGGTGCATGCCTGTAATCCCAGCTATTTGGGAGGCTGAGGCAGGAGAATCGCTTGAACCCAGGAGGTGGAGGCTGCAGTGAGCTGACCTCTCAACAGCACTGCAGCCTGGGTGACAGAGCAAGACTCCATCTCAAAAAAAAAAAAAAAAAAAAGAAAGTTTTCTAACTGTGGAAAATGATGTGGCCATTTAGCAAAACAAAGTTTTGGTGGCTAGTGCTTCAAACCTTATGGTTACCGTGCCACTTATTAACAAGAAAAAAGGTAATATGTTCCCTTGTAAATAAATTCTGTTGTGAAAGGAAAAGGAGTCAAAAATGCAAAGTCCCCAATATACTTAAAATGCATGAGACCATTATATATCTTCACATGGCTGTCAATGGACATTGAAATACGTTGTCCTAGCTGACAGAGCCTCAAAGAGAACCTCCAACTAAAGTCTTAAAGGTGTAATACATGTCTTATTTGCTCTACTGGTGTTTTACCCTATTCTCTGCAATTAAAAACAACATACAATATGATCTTTAAAAAATGAAAACTCTGAAATTACCAATGTTGAAAAAAGATGTTTATCGCCTGATGAATGTTAATATTGTAACATACATGTTGACAGAAGAGCAAGTAAAGGAATTCACAGGTAGATATTAACTTAGAGAAAAACATTAACCTAAAAATATCAAATGACTTCAGTGCAGCAGAAACTCTTCTAGCTACAGATGCTATATGACCTTGGCTTGAATATGTTTAAGAATTCCTTTTTTAATACCCCATGGTACTCGGCTATTAAAATAAAACGTTAGTAAAACCTCTTCCTTGCTCACATATATAGTTTGTAATTCTCTCTGGGCCTAGGGTTTCCCCGCCTGGACAGTAGGATAATCTTGAGGCTTTCTACCTGCCAAATTTCGCATGGTATTTTCTAAACCACTGTCATAGTACTTACTATACTGACTTATTATTTGTCTGTGACTTGCATTTCTTCCCTGTCTATAAGCTCTCTGGGGACAGTAACAAGTTTAGCTAATATCCTTGATGGCTTTACACAATGCCTGAGGTTCAGTGAACATTTGGGGGATTAAATAGATGCCTCCTCCTTTAGCTCTGAAAACCAAGTGTGGTTTTAAAATATACATTCACTGCTTCCCCTCCCACCATCCCCATCCTGCTTGACTTTTCCCAAAATATCTTGGCAAAATCTTCTACTCTACCATCTACTTAGTAATCTCCTTTTAAAATTCATTAACATCCCAATATCTTATTTTCTAATTACCTGTCATGGAGTGAGATTTAAACACAGGAGGACCAAATTCTCATGACTACTAAAAGCTACAATGGAAGTAAAATACTCTACTTACCAAAATTTCCCATAAAATTAAATGAACCATATGGGAAGGTTTAGGGAGGAGTTCCTCTGTGTTTAGCAACCAGTCCTAGAATGCCTGGTTTTTATTTGACATGTTTACTTAGCATTTAAAGTGTTGCTCTAAAAAGATCTAATCCAATACAGTAGTTCTCCCTTATCCAAGGTTTCACTTTCTGTAGTTTCAGTTACTCGTGGTACAGTACCATAAGATATTTTAAGACAGAGAGAGATACCACATTAACTTTTATTACAGTATAATGTTATAACTGTTCTATTATTAGTTATTGCTATTAATCTCCTACTGTACCTAATTTATAAATTAAACTATCATAGGTTGTATGTATAGGAAAAAAGATAGCATATATAGGGTTTGATACTATCCATGGTTTCTGGCATTCACTGGGTGTCTTCGAATGCACCTTCTGTGGATAGGTGGTACTACTGTGCTTAATTTTGGTTTTGAAATGACACATCAAGATTTTGTTATTCAGTTGTCTATCATGCAGATGGTTTACCCAAGTCAGCGGATTCCTGGTACTCTATCATTTCTAAAATAATCAGCTCTGGATAATATACTTGGGATAAAATAAAATTTTCAACTTACGATTGGCCATTGCAAACACCTGCATATATCTTTCACTGTTCTTTTAAAACTCCATCTTAAGGCAAAATTCTGGTATGCCGGTAATGGTTTGCTCTACTTGTTTTAAGAGCTATTGTGTACAAACTGGGCAAGCTTTTGCAATAAACCTAAGATTTATAAGATATTCACTTGTCCTACCATAAAACCTAGGGTTATCACTTCTTTCTACAAGCTTTTGCTGCCCAAATTCAAAAACTAATTTCCATAAGCCTGTTATCTTTGCTATGACTATACACAATTGTCCAATATACACTTGACTTTCTCATGTTGACCCTTATAATCCATTACTGTATTATTTGAACATTTCATCCTTTTTATTTTTTCCTGAAATAAAGATGAAAATCTCCTTTGACACAATTTTAAGTATGATTGAGAAGGGTTCACCTTCCTATTTTCAAGTGGCTTAATAATGTGAAATCTTCAAAACAACATATATTTTCAGAGACAGCACATGATTTATTCTGCTGATTATCATTTATCCTGCCTATCCATGGGTGGACAAGGAAGATAAACTTTTCAGAGCAGAATAAGACTTTTCCATAGATAAACGTTTCAACTCTAGTGCACTTAAGTATTTTCCCTATAGAGAAGAAAATACCATATTTACTTTCATACTCTCTCCTCTTTTCCTCACACACTTTCCCCCCCAATACAACACTTTTTTTTTTTTTTGAGATGGAGTCTCGCTCTGTTGCTCAGGCTGGAGTGCAGTGGCGCAATCTCAGCTCACTGCAAGCTCCACCTCCTGGGTTCACACCATTCTCCTGCCTCAGTCTCCCGAGTAGCTGGGACTACAGGCGCCCACCACCATGCCCGGCCAATTTTTTGTATTTTTAGTAGATACAGGGTTTCACCGTGTTAGCCAGGATGGTCTCAATCTCCTGACCTCGTGATCCGCCTGCCTGGGCTTCCCAAGGCGTAAGCCTCTGAGCCCAGCCTACAACACTTTTTAATCAGAGATCACTTATATACCAATCGAAGTCATCAAAGAATATAATTCTAAAGTGATTTCTAAACACCGAAATAGAGGTCTTCAGGCCCATTCATCAAAAACATATTCTACAATTTTCTAAGTGCAAGACCTTCAAGCACCTACTCAGACACTAAAGACTTTGTACCTTATCTGAAGGCACCAAATGATTACAAACCCTTCATAAAAATAGGGTGTTCCTCAGATAAATGGGTCTGGTGAGAAAGCTCTGATCCAGAAGAAAAAGGAACAATTCCCAGGGTGTTTATTTTGCTAGGCACTAAGCTAAGAATTTTATATGCTGCTTAATTTAATCCTGACCAAATAAGCTAAGATGTGACAATAAGCATCTCCAGACGAGGAAGTAACAAAGAAATGGGAATTCAAAATCAAGATGATCAGATGTTCTTTTCTCTACAGCATACCGAATATGTTCATCTTGGATAAAAAGTTACAATGGCCATGGAAAATCACCTCCCCTTTTTCCTCCTTTGTAAGAATGTTTCTGTTCTCTGTTATCCCTTGTTTCATGATTCCATAGGATTCTGGATACCGATAATGATGATCTTGAGTCATTAAGGAGAAATCATTATCAGTACCCATTTAAGAAGGTAAGGAAGTATATAATGCATGTTCTCTAAATTATTTAGAAATCCCCTTCAGATGCTTAAAGAAATGAGCCTCATTTTGCTGGAAAATGAATCTCTGTAGATTAGCTCATTTCTTTAAATAATGGCAATAAAATGAGCCACGATTTTTTTTCCCCACTTTGAAGAAGGAAAATTTACTACATGGTTTATATTCTGGTAGTAGGAATTTCATATAACATGCATAACAAAATATACACATTCTCATAGTGAAAGATTCCAAATGGAATTTATTTCTAAATCTTTAATCATTTTGCACTATTCAAAACCTTGCTCTTCTCCATCCATTCAACTTTTATTAAATGTCTCCTCAGTTCCTGACACTGTGAAGCACATATAAAGAGAAATAGCTGGCATATTAAATACATGTATCAAATTTAAGGAGTGATGGAAATAATCAGACCATGTTTCAAATAAAATGCTTATAAACTGTTTCATATCCTGTTTTGTGAGATTGAAAACACATGCAGATTAAATATGATTTCACTAAAATATTGTATCCACCCAACAATTAAAATCAAAGGACTGACTCTTCAAAGCTCATTAACCAGATATGTTCATTTATATTCCAATATTGTTTCTTACTATAAGTTTCCACAATCTCCAGCAGAGTTTTATGCAATTTGCTTACACTGTTGCACAATTTTATGCTGACAAGACAGTGGATCACAACTCAGAAAAATAATATAGTATATCCATGACTAGCAGATGCTGGGATCTTCTATGGCTAGGTTTTCTCAAAATGAGGATCAGCTGTCACAGGGAGACATGCATTCAAGTGTGTTCTCTAGAAACTTTATACTGGAACAAAGAGGAATGCTATATGACAGAGTAACAGTTCATTATGGCAATAGCTACTGAAGTAGTGTTTTTTGGTTTGTTTTTTGGTATGATTATCTGAGGTTTAAATATTTTATTTTTAATGCCCATTAAATATTTCTTTAGCTCTCATTAGTAACTTTTTCCATGTTTACTGCACTGTAAAGAATGCAGTATGCAGTTATTAAATTATTTTTAAATGCTGCCTTGTGAAAACTAATCATTTCAAGCCAGTAGCAGAAACATTTAAATAGCTTTAACTCTTTGGCATAAATGCCTAGGAGACATGGGATCATCTGTTACAGTAATGATCTTGCCAGAGGTTTGTGACAACCTACCATGTTTTAATGAAATTTACTATGGATCCCTCTAAAATGCAAAAGACTCTTCATGTTTACAAAAGGTTATGTTTTTTTTTTTTTCAGATCAAAGGCCCAGAAAATGAAGCCATAGTAAATTATTTAGAAGTTTACCAACAGCCTCAAAGTATGTATTCCTTCCATATTGATTTCAAAATCCAGTGTCCATAGAACCAGATTCCTGATCCTAACCACAAAGACCTATTCCAATTTTTAATGCCTCTTTCTATCAAGGTATCAAAAATAATACCTTTAAATGCCAGGCTTTTTATGTGTGGGGTATAACTTACTGAGTATTGCTGCTAAGTGATGTTAATAATTGCCTAACCATTACTGAAGCATTTGTATTATATTATCAGGCTGCACTCTTTTGTGCAATCCAAACATGGCCATAGAAGCTGTTAGAAGAGAATTACCAGAATAGATATAAGAGAATTGACTCAACTGAACAAAACTAAAAATGGTGGTAGACACAGCCAAAAATCCAAGGTTGCACTTTTCTATTTAATAAATAACCACTACTACATGCTGAGCATTATGGTGTTCCTACCACTGTATGCTAAAAAAGCAATAAAGATCCTACTGAATCTTTTATGGCTGAGAGGAGCTATGGCATGGTTAAGATGGTAGTCTTTGGAGTTTTAAAGAAAAATCAAACCCTGGTTTAGCCCCTTACTAGCCATGTGATCTTGGGCAAACTTATTTAAACTCACTCTGAGCCTCATATGCCTCATCTGTAGAATCAGGTTAATCCTTTATCATAGGGTTATCCTTTTTCATGACTGAATGAAATGTAAAAGCATCTCATGCCCTACCATCAGAGATAATCACAACAATACTTAAAAGGAAATGTTTAAGCTATTTTTCCTAAATACCAATGAGGTGATATTTATTTAAAACATTAGGTCAGACTCTCACAGCAGAAAGCATATCCTACTCATCTTTGTATCCGCAGGAGCTAGCATATAACACAAAATACGTTGTGGTTGAGTGATGTAAATGATGATATCCCTAAGTATATTCATGTCATATCCATTGCTTAGCCCTCCCATCTTTAGTTCTAAAATAGTGATTCTCTTGTCTTCATCTCCACCACCAACACTTGACCCCAAATTTGTCACCTGGATTTCTGCAGTCGTCTCCTAAATGAGAGGGCAGTGCCTGCTCTGGCTTTCTTTCAGTCTTTTCCTTTTCCAATCCCTGAGCTGCATAGCTTCTACTCACCCTGCAAACCTCAGCTTTTTTTGTGTGTGTGTGTGAGACAGAGTTTTGCTCTTGTTGCCCAGGCTAGAGTGCAATAACGCGATCTCAGCTCACTGCAACCTCCACCTCCTGGGTTCAAGCGATTATTCTGACTCAGTGCGATCTCAGCTCACTGCAACCTCCACCTCCTGGGTTCAAGCGATTATCTTGACTCAGCCTCCCGAGTAGCTGGGATTACAGGCATGCACCACCACGCCTGGCTAATTTTTTATTTTTGTAGAGATGGAGTTTCTCCACATTGGTCAGGCTGGTCTTGAACTCCCAACCTCAGGTGATCTGCCCACCTCGGCCTCCCAAAGTGCTGGGATTACAGGCGTGAGCCACCACACCCGGCCCACACCTCAGCTTGGCTACTTCCCTGGGGAAGCCTTCCCTGATCTTCCTACAATTCCTTAAAGAACCATGTTATCTCTCCTTCACAGAACTTATTAATTTATATTTCTTTAGGCGATTATTTAATGAATGTCTTTGTATCTTCCCAACTAAAGTATAGGCTCCAAAAGAGGAAGTATTTGTTTTTGCTCCCTAGGTGCCTTGAGTATTCAAAATTTTGTTGAATGAGTAATTTTCATAAATATTAATATTCTTAAGAAACCATCTAAAATCCATCTCTGTGGTACCCTGAAAGTACCCTGAAATGATTTTAGAAACACTATAACAATAATAAAAAAATAGGTACAGAGTACTTACTAGCATATCAAATCAAAATAAACAAAAGGGCAACTGGAAGGAGATGTAAAACTTATTCTTTTTTCCCAAGTTTGAAAATATATTTTCTTAGACTTAGAACCTCATTTCTTTCAAGTTGTAAGCATATGCTAATTTCATAGCAGGCAACTTTTTCTTCTAGGACCAAAGGCTGTGAGGAAGCTTTGCAGAAGAAATTGAAATACAGTACAATATTGCACGTAGGCATGAAATACAATCATCCACACATCTAAAGGGCTTTTAAAACATGATGCCTTAATCAGAATATTTTTAGTACAAGTTCTGGCCAAATGAATACCACATCGTCTGCAATGAATGCCTGAGTGGCAAAAAGCTGTGCTAGTCTACTTTAAAAAGAAATGAATTCACTTAAGGGAACCAGAACTGGGTTTCATTGCCCCTTAAATAGATGGCAATATGAAGTTGAGTGAGAAGTTAGTGCTAAATTTTCTACGTGTAGTTTCAGAATTATATACTAGTTGTGATATACTTACCAATTGCAGATTAGGCAAGCAAGCAAGTAGAATTTTATGCTAAAAGCTTAAAATGGGACGAAAAAAACATATCAGAGGTAGCAGAGATTTGATAACATCAACAGTAAAAAATGCAGCTGTAGACATGGGAAACCATGTGGGTATCATAAGGAAGTTAAGTAAGCTGACTCGGATAAAACACCTTCACTGGATTCCCCTAGGGCATCTGGCTCAGGCAGCTAGAGCCCAGAACGCTAGCCCTCCTCTCCTGCGCAGGCGCGCTAGGACCGACTTCTGCCTACAGTAAAGTGACGATAAACTTTGTGAAAGGTAGGACCCCAGGAAACCTGGGCCAGAGCAAAGAGATGACACTTTAAATCCTGGAACCCTGATGGGGTCTTTATTCCATTTCCCCCTGCTGACTGCATGGCCTGTTAGAGGAGTAGCTCACCTGCGGGGAGACCACAGCTGTGGAGGCTGCGAGCCGCAAGGCGCGGCCCTGCAGGCTCCGCAGAGCGCTTCCCCGCATGCCGGTCACCGCCTGGCCCGGAAGCACCCGCGCGCGAATCTTCTCTCCATTCAGAGTACAGCCTGGTCCTTCCACCATCTCTGTGGCCGGCACTGTGGCCCACTGGTTGCAGGGCCTGGTGAGAATACCGCCGTGCAACTCAACCTCTGCGTAGGCACTGACTGCACGCAGAGGAAATTCAAATCTCGCGCGCGTCTGGCCCCGCCCAGGCCCCGCCCAAACAGCACCCTAGCTGTTGAGGGCGCTCCCTTCGGCGCATGCGCTGTGGTTCACCCCCGCCCTAGGTCTTGCTGTGGGTTTATTAAGAAAACGCAAACGCGCATGGGGCGAGGGGGTGGTGGAGGACGACTAACTAGGCTGAACTGTAAAAGCAGAAGAAATCGGGACTTGGAAAGCTCTGAATGTATTTTCCTTGCGTTAAAGTTTTGCCCTTGTCTTTGAGCTACTTAGTATACACACATTTTGTGTTCTGGTCCTCTTAATCTGTCCTTGTCTGTGACAGGACACATATGTCACAGACGATCTTGTTTTTGGCTCTGTTTTTGGTATGCTATATTTGGACGTGAGTGGGATAAGAGAAACGAAGAAGAGGGTTTTTGGAACAAACAGCAGAATATATTCTAGTGTCTATATTTAAAAACTCCATTATTAGATAGTTAAGTGAGCCCTACCCAAGTCCACGCATCCATTTTGTAAGGGGACACCCCAAGATGAAAGCTATATAAAATTGCTTTGTTAAAGGTAGAGCGTTATATAAATTTGAGGGTAATGCGTAGCTTTTCAAATTTACCGACAACTCTAACCAAAGATTCATATCTACATATAAATCTATGAAGTTTATGACTCCATATAGTTTTGTAAATTATAAAGTGTATTCTTTTTTGAAAACTGAAATACAACACATTAAAACAGAATGTCAATTTCTAAGTGATTTCATAAGCATAGCACTGCACTGCAGTTAAACCAGGAGAGCATATACACAGGTGGTTGCTGACTTAGGATGGCTCAGCGTAACAGTGTTTTGACTGTATGATGGTTCAAAAGTGACACACACCCAGTAGAAACTGTACTTTGAGTACTCATACAGCCATTCTGTTTTTAATTTTCAGTACAGTAGTCAATAAATTATTCAACACTTTATTATAAAATATGCTTTGTGTTAGGTGATTTTTCCCAACTATAGGCTAATGTAAGTGTTCTGAGCACATTTATGGAGGGCCTCATGAAGCTGTGATGTTTGGTAGGTTAGGTGTATTAAAGGCATTTCATGTACCAGGAAAGGTTTGCAGTGTTTTGCAAATATTGACTCTTTTTAATTTATTTTTGTTTTTTTAGAGACAAGGTCTCACTTTGCCACCTAGGCTGAAGTGCAGTGACGCAATCATATTTCACTGCAGCCTTGAACTCCTGGGCTCAAGTGATCCTCCTACCTCAGCTTCCTGAGCTGCTGGGACTAAAGGCACTAGCCACCATGCCTTGCTAATTTAAAATATATATATATATGTGTGTGTATATATATATATATATTTTAGAGATAGGGTCTTGGTATATTGCCCAGGCTGGTCTTGAACTCCTGGACTCAAGTGATCCTCCTGCCTTGGCCTGCCAAAGTCCTGGGATTATAGGCATGAATCATGCCACATGGCGCAAATAGTGGCTCTTAGTCCTCACAGTAGCCTTCTGAGGTTGGAACTATTATTGTAATCCTCATTTTACAAATGAAAGCTCTGAGGCATGGAGCAGTGAAACCACTTTCTCAAGGTTACAGAGTTAGGATTCAACCAGGCAAGCTGTAGTCTTAGCCAAATATTTTCAGCAACATCAATTATGTGACACTGGCGCTCAACCAGATATGTTTAGCAACAACCTTAAAAAAAGAGGTTTAAAGGAAAAGAAAACATTTTAGTCAGCCTTATATGGGAACTAACGACAATCCAAAAGTCTTATTTTAGCATATTATGTTTTCACATATTTTAGGTAGCAAAACTTTGTTTATATCCTTCTTACAGTGTCTGTGGGCAGATTTTTAACTGGAGTGACGAAAGTATAGCATGGGGGAAATGTCTTTAATTTTGGTGCTTTACATAAATTACCTGAATATATTTAAAAGGTACAGAGATAGCATCCATCCTCTCTCAGCACCCTCTTAATTTGAGCTTTGAAGTGAGGAAACCTCATTAGCAAGCATTATATGCAGGTGTTTTCAGTGGTATTTAGTAAAGAGGCTCCAGTTTCTAAACATTAAGAGAAACTTTAACATTCAACTATCAGAAGAATAATAAAATGCACAGCAACAGAAACCATTTTGACACTTTTATTGTTTGGAGCATACGCCAAATGTTGGGACTTTGCAAATCAGTTTTTTTGTTACATAGTGAAAGCTGGAAGTGCCCAGGTGACAGTTTCCTGCCTACAAAGTAAAAACCTAAATTGCAAAATCAACCGTGCCCTCCTGATACAGGACACTGGTCTGACATACTTAGCCTTTTCATAGTGTTGTGAAATCTATGATTGCAGTGTTTAAGTCTAGCTTTCTTTGCCAAATTCTTGGTGGAAGAGATGTTTTCAATTTTTAAAAACTCAAACATATTAAGAAAAACAGCTTCTGAGCATGAGCCTTAATTTTGGAAAAAATAATAACTAAATAGTGACTAAATACAAAATAATTTCTTTTTGAGGCGTTCTTTCCATGCAAGAGAATGGGAGAATTAATTTCTTTGCTATTTTAAAATAGGAAAGCAAGTTATCACCCGTTAATATTTTGGAGCAACATTCTTCCTCAGTTGCAGCCACGAGAGAGTGTATTCAAGTTGAGGCATGAAATCCACCATTTACAATAATCCAAAAACGATTATTGTACAACTAATATGTTCCAGGAAGAGGGTTAAACTCTTCAAAACATAATGGTCAGAGATCTAAGCCACTCACAGCCTAGTGCAGGCAAAAGAGGAAACCCACACTAGCTCTCTAATTGACGTAACGTGCTCAGAGCGTACATGAGAAAGAGACCTAGATTCTCAGACATCTAAGCTGGCTCCTAAAGAGAAGTAAGTAAAAATTCATCAGATGAAGAATAGAAGGTGTTTTCTAGGTGGATGGAGGAAAAGATATTTACAAAGCCAGGAGGTGTGAGGGAACCTCATATTCAGGGGAACCGCAAGAATATATGGAGGACGAGAGTGTGTCTGGAATTGGGTTCTTGGTCTCACTGACTTCAAGAATGAAGCCGCCGACACTCGCGGTGAGTGTTATAGGTCTTAAGGCAGCGCGTCTGGAGTTGTTCGTTCCTCCCGGTGGGCTCGTGGTCTCGCTAGCTTCAGGAGTGAAGCTGTAGACCTTCGCGGTGAGTGTTACAGCTCATAAAAGCAGTGTGGACCCAAAGAGTGAGCAGCAGCGATTTATTGCAAACAGCTAAAGAACAAAGCTTCCATAGTGTGGAAGGGGACCCAAGCAGCTTGCCACTGCTGGATCGGGCTGGGCTGTTAGGTAACAGGGGTACCTTAATGGCGCCGGTTCCGGGTTCTTCTCCCCTCCTTGACCGGGCACTGTCCAAACCCGCCAAAGGAGGGCCAATCAGAAAGAAGCATCTCCCACCTTCCCTTGGGCCCGCCCCACGTAGGCCCAAGGTATGTAAAACCCAGCACACCAGCAGCTCTCTCTCTTCTCTTCTCCTCTCTTCTCTTCCTTCTCTGCTCGATACCTCCAATAAAGATCTCTTGACCGCGACCGGTGTAGTTTCGTCTCCGCCCGGCCCCTTTCACTGGCAGCCTGCTTTTATTCTATCTGGCCCCACTCACATCCTGCTGATTGGTAGAGCCGAGTGGTCTGTTTTGACAGGGCGCTGATTGGTGTATTTACAACCCCTGAGCTAGACATAAAGGTTCTCCACCTCCCCACCAGACTCAGAAGCCCAGCTGGCTTCACCCAACGGATCCCGTACTGGGGCTGCAGGTGGAGCTGCCTGCCAGTCCCACACCCTGCACCCGCACTCCTCAGCCCTTGGGTGGTCGATGGGACTAGGTGCTGTGGAGCAGGAGGTGGCGCTCGTCAGGGAGGCTCGGGCTACACAGGAGCCCACGGAGGCGGGGGAAGGCTCAGGCATGGCGGGCTGCAAGTCCCGAGCCCTACCCTGAGGGAAGGCAGCTAAGGCCCGGCGAGAAATCGAGCGCAGCGCCAGTGAGCTAGCACTGCTGGGGGACCCAGTACACCCTCCGCAGCCGCTGGCCCGGGTGCTAAGTCCCTCATTGCCCGGGGCCGGCAGGGCCCGCCGGCTGCTCGGAGTGCAGGGCCCGCCAAGCCCACGCCCAACCGGAACTCTAGCTGACCTGCAGGCGCCTCGTGCAGCCGCATTTCCCGCTGGCGCCTCTCCCTCCACACCTCCCTGCAAGCTGAGGGAGCCGGCTCCCGGTTCCCGGCTCCCGCCTTGGCCAGCCCAGAAAGGGGCTCCCACAGTGCAGTGGTGGGCTGAAGGGCTCCTCAAGTGCCTCCAAAGTGGGAGCCCAGGCAGAGGAGGTGCCGAGAGCGAGCGAGGGCTGTGAGGACTGCCAACACGCTGTCACCTCTCAAGAGGATGGAAAGAGAGGGCAGCCAGAAAAATCAGCAAGACAGAGAAATAACCAAGAGAAATGAGCAAAGCCTGATTGTGAGTAATCTATTATGATATATTAATAAATGTGAATATTGTTTTGAAAATAATAGGCAACAAATAATTTTATGCAGGGAAGTGACATGATTGGATTTGCTTTTTAAAAAGATCATTAGAACAGGATAAAGCAATGGGTCTCAGCCAGAAGCAATATGGCCCGTCAGATGACATTTGGTCACAACTAGGGGAAGGGGATGTGCTACTGATGTCTAAGGAGCACATGGCAGGGATGCTGCTAAATATCTTACAATGCAGAGGACAAGTCACTGTAACAAGGAATTATCCAGGCAAACATGTCAATTGTGCCAAGGTTGAGAAACCGGGGGATGGTGGACAGAACAATGGCCTCCAAAAATTGTTCAAGTCCTAATTTCTGGAACCTGTAAATATGTTTCCTCATATGACACAAGGACTCTGCATGTGTGATTAAATTACAGATTTTGAGATGGGGGATTATCCTGCATTGTCCTGGTGAGCTCAATGTAATCACAAGGGTCTTTATGAAAGGCAGGCGGGAGGGTCAAAGACAGAAAAGCTGACAGAAAACAGAAGC
This sequence comes from Hylobates moloch, assembly GCF_009828535.3. Classification (NCBI taxonomy): domain Eukaryota; kingdom Metazoa; phylum Chordata; class Mammalia; order Primates; family Hylobatidae; genus Hylobates; species Hylobates moloch. The sequence continues at coordinate 165,833,211 of NW_026652278.1, read as the reverse complement.
AGAGTTAGTGAAGGAGGGTGGTGATGCTATGCTGATGCCTTTGAAGAAGGATGAAGAAGCCATCATCCGAGGAACACTGATGACCTTGGCCAGCCAGAAAGGGCAAGGAAACTGATTCTCCCCCATTGCCTCCAGAGGGAACCAGCCCTACCGATTCTTAGACTCCAGGCCAGTGAGGCTGATGTTGAGCTTTTGACCTCCAGGACAATAAGAGAAAAAATTTGTTGTGTTGTAACCCACTGAATTTGTGATAATTTGTTACAACAGCAATAGGAAGCTAATATATCTGGCTTAGAGAGGAATAGATCAGAAGCAAATCCTGAAACAGGATACACAGTAATGAGGTTTAACAGTGAGGAGTAACAATATTGCCAGGCACTTATCTTAGCACTGGAAGTACAATAGCCATCAATACAGAAAATAATAGTAATAATAATTCCCGCTGTCTTCAAGTATGTAAGCTACTGAATAATATGAGTTTTTGTCATACTCTAAATAATCTCTTGTATAATGCTAATTTATTTTCTCCCTCCATCATATATCAGCTGTTTTTTTCTATCCTGAGCACAAATTTTTACTTTTGATTTATTCAGATTTATCAACATTTTATACTATGATTTGTTCTTCCCCCCAAATCCGGGTGGCATCAGTTGGTCTGCCTGAATGTAAAAGTCTGAAAAATATCTCAAAAACCAATCAATAGTAATGTTATCTATAGGAGCAGTTGGAGAAGTTACAAACCTAGTGACATGATTCCTGAACAGTAAGAAATTATAGAAAAGCAAGCTAGGGAGCAATGGCTGCTTTTTATTTAAATATGTCCACATCTTTACAGAATTCAGGCCCCTCCCATAACCCTAACCCTGTAGCCTTTCAGTTTTCTTCCAAAGGCAGTTTCTGTCCCCAGAGGGGGTCAGTTTGGGGAGGGACTATTATCATCCTTGCTTCAAAGTTAAACTGTTAACTACATTTCTTCCATAGTTACCTTGGCCTACACCCAGAAATGAGTGAGAGCAATTAGCTTGTGAGGTTAGAAGCAGGATGGAGTCAGTTGGGTTAGATTTTTCTCACTGTTACAATTTTTGCAAAGGTAGTTTCACTCTTAGCCTCTGCAGGGTCATAATAGGCTCATAAAATGAGTTGGCTTGCTTTTTAATTTTTTTTCTTTTTGAGACAGAGTCTTACTCTGTCACCCAGGCTGGAGTGCAGTGGTGTGATCTCAGCTCACTGCAACCTCTGCCTCCCAGATTCAAGTGATTCTCCTTCTTTCATTAGCCTTGGAATAGCTGGGATTACAGGCACTCGCCACCACATCTAGCTAATTTTTGTATTTTTGTAGAGACAGAGTTTTACCATGTTGGCCAGGCTGGTCTTGAAATCCTGACCTCAAGTGATCCACTCAACTTGGCTTCCCAAAATGCTGGGATTACAAGTGTGAGCTACCATGCTCAGGCTGGCTTGCTTTTTAAAAATAAAGATTATATATTTTTCAAAGTTTTTATTTTATTTTATTATTATTATTATTATTATTATTGTAGAGACAGGATCCTGTGATGTTGCCCAGGCTGGTCTCAAACTCCTGGCTTCAAGTGATCTTCCTGCCTCAGTCTCACAAAGCACTAGAATTATAGGTATGAGCCACCACGCCAAGCCTAAAAGTTTTATGCATTAATTTTTAAAGGAACTAATATTTTGAGACTAGCGGTGTGGAAAAATACTATTAATTTGTAAAGTTTATCTTGTATCTAGAAATTTTACTTAACTCTTTTATTAGATACACTAATTTGGTCTTTCTCTTGGATTTTCTATGTAGAGATCATCTTAACATCTACAAACAATGGCAATCTCATCTTTTCCTTTCCAATGCTTTTTTTGTTGTTGTTGAAGCAGGGTCTCACTCTGTCACCCAGGCTGGAGTGCAATAGCACCATCTCGGCTCACTGCAACCTCCTCCTCCCAGGTTCAAGTGATTCTCCTGCCTCAGCCTCCCTAGTAGCTGAAATTACAAGTGTGCACCACCATGCCCGGCTAATTTTTGTATTTTTAGTAGAGACAGCATTTCACCATGTTGGCCAGGCTGGTCTTGAACTCCTGACCTCAAGTGTTCCACCCACTTCGGCCTCCCAGAGTGCTGGGATTACAGGCATAAGCCACCGTGCCCAGCCGTCCAATTCTTAAGGCCAGTAATTATTTTCTTTTTCTTACTGTGTTGGCCAGGGCCTTCAGTAGTATGTTGAACAGTAGTTGAGATATACAATATCTTTGTCTTGCTGAGTTCAAAATTTCTTCAGTAAGCACAATCTTTTTTCCTTTTTCTTAAAAAATTAAATACTTTTTGTTTACTATAAGTGGTTCTAAGTGACTTAGGATGGGTCCCCTTGGTAGCCTCAGGATGGGGCTGGTCACCAGAAAGACTAAGGTGAGGGTTAGAGGGTTAGAACATTTGGCCTCACCCACTGACCTCTGGAAAGGGGCATGGAAATGAGATTAGGCTCCATGAAAACTCTTGAACAACAGAGATTTGATGAGCTTCTGGATTGAACACATCCAGGCCCTGAAGGAGTGGTGTCAGGAGAGTGTGTGAAGCCTCTCTGCACCCCTCCCCCAATACCTTACTCTGAGTTGTGCCCTTTATGATAAACCGGTAAATGTGAGTTAACTGCCTTCCTGAGTTCTGTGAGCCCTTCCAGAAAGTTATCAAACATTAGGAGGAGGTCACGGGAATTCTTAATGTATAGCCATCAGAAAGTACAAGAGGCCTGGGACTTGCAACTGGCATCTGGAGTTGGGGGCAGTCTTGAGGGACTGAGCCCTTAAACTGTGGGATCTGCTGTAACTCTAGGTGGTTAGTGTCAAAATGGAATTGAATTGTTGAACTCCGAGTTGGTGTCTGGAGAATCACACAGTTGGTTGGTGTGAGGAACAAACCCCACACATTTGGTGCCAAAAGTATTCTGTGGATAGAAACAGATCATAAGACAAGTAAAGGACATCTCATTTGCTCCCAGTTTTCCTAGTTTTTCTTTTGTTTTGTATTAAATAAGAGTAAAGTTGTATTAAATGCTTTATCTACATCTACTGAGATAATTAATTGTTCTCCTTTAGCCTACTACTATAATGAATTACATTGATAGAGCTTTGATCAGTAAATGTTTCTAGCATTCGTAGAATAAACCCTATCTATTCACACTGTGTTATTCTTAATACATTTTGAATTTATTTGGCTAATATTTTATTTAGTATTTTCCCATCTGTTTAGAAGTGAACTATTTTTCTTTTTCTTTTATATTGTCCTTACCCAATTTTAATATCAGGGTACTAGTGATATAAAGTGACAGGTACAATCTCTTTCTTTTTTTCTGTTTTTTTTTTTTTTTTTTTAGATGAAGTTTCACTCTTGTTGCCCAGCCGGAGTGCAATGGCGCAATCTCAGTTCACTGCAACCTCCACCTCCTGGGTTCAAGTGATTCTCCTGCCTCAGCCTCCCAAGTAGCTGGGATTACAGGCGCCTGCCACCATGCCCAGCTAATTTTTTGTATTTTTAATAGAGACGAGGTTTCACCATGTTGGCCGGGCTGGTCTCAAACTCCTGACCTCAGGTGATCCGCCTGCGGCCTCCCAGGGTGCTGGGATTACAGGCGTGAGCCAGCATTCCAGGCCTCTCTTCTTTTTCTGGAAGAGCTTTTTTAAGATGTAGATTATCTACTTTTTAAAGTTTCATTTATCAAACTTTAAAAGGCCCCACTTCAACTAAGTATTAGGTATTTAATTAGCAAGAGTGAATAGGAGGGATACCAAAGCTGTGTTATGGTATTCTCCAGAGGAAGCTGATTTAGTCAGTTACATATTTTCTGTAATTCATCATAAGATAGTGAACTTTAAAGCTTCACAGCAGAATTTTTAGATTCATAGTATTTGGCTGTTTTGGAAGGGATTAAGAACATTAGCACTTTTGTATATTTGCCTCATTTGATGTTGTTTTGGTTGCCAACCATTTTGGAAGACAGTTTCCCCCCAAATTCCTGTCAGATTATTAATGCAAAAAATCAAAATATGTCAACATAAGCTATGTTTTGATGGGCAAATTGAAAGACAAAAAAGGATGAGGTTCCAGAAGGCTATTACTGTAAAAATTGGATTGCTAATGAGGACTGCATTTGTTCCAGGGAGAAGAAATATCATGCTAATCATTCTTTTCAAAAAAATTTTAAGAAATTAAAAAAATTGTTTTTATTTTTATTTTGAGACAGGGCCTTGCTCTGTCACCAGGCTGGAGTGCAGTGATACAATCGTAGTTCAATACAGCCTCAAACTCTGAGGCTCACCTCACCTCAATCCTGAGTTGGGGGTATTGCTTGAGCCAGAGAGTTTGAAGCTGCATTGAACTATGATCAGCCTCCTGAGTAGCTGACGCTACATGCCACAATGCCTGGCTAATTAAAAAAAAGTTGTGGATGGGGACTCACTATGTTGCTGAGGCTGATCTCAAACTTCTGGGCTCAAGCAATCCTGTCTCAGCCTCTCAAAGTGCTGGGATTATGAGCCACTGTGCCTGGCCTAATTATTCTTTAAAAGTCAGAATTTCTACTTGAGGCAGAGGGGCCGCTATTATCTGCATTGATAGAGTCTGAATGTGGAGGAAATATTTAGTAAGGAATTCCTCTCAAGAAACAAAAACTGAGAACAGAAATATTACTAGGTTTCATCTCAGGCGGAGACTATTATTTTAGACCAAGGACCAAGAGTTTTGAAATCATTTTACATGCAGATTCATTGTTGCTATTTTTAGTGATCGCCAGTTCACATCACGAATAGCTGGAAAACTCTTAAGAATAAACAACCTGCTTGCCTGTTTTTAGGGACAGCAAGCCATTTGGAGAAATGGAAGCAAGGGACAGAGCAGGAGGTGGCAGCTGAGAGGTAGAGCAGACACTAAGTTAAGTCATGGCTGCTACAAAGCAGAAGCGGGAACAGAAAAAGTCTTGTGCCTAAGAGTGGACTTGGAGTTTTAAAAAACAGCAATGCTTGAATGATGTCTTTATGCCACATTATCTACTCTGTGGACATTCCAAGTCAGCTTGATTGTTTTAAGGCATGAGTTGAAGCAAAGTAACACTGAGTTGATAGCTGTGCAGTGACAGCAACAGATGGACTTTGCTAGCATGAAGCAATCAAAGGTGCACAAAGTTTAAGCAAAATACTCAATCCTGAGCTTGACAGACCATATAGAAGCAGGTTATATAATTAACTAAAGGTCAGATATAAATATCGTGAGCTTGTTTAAGACAGTTGGGCACACTCTAGCCTTCTCAATCATATTTACACACTTGGGAGATAACTTGTCAGCTATATGTATATTTATCCCTACCTATGTAACAGCACAAGTACAACTTTCAGGGGGTGACTGAATCCAGTCTATTGTATAATGTCTTAATGAGAACACAGTAGTTATAATGCAGTAAAATGGATTTATATTCCTATGGAACAGAAAGTCAGTTTCAGCAGCCAAATAAAAGATCATTCACTTCTTGCCCAAAGTTTTAGTCAACCACCAAAATCAGCAGAAAAACTCAGATGCATAAAATTTGTAGATGTCTTGGAACCCATTTTTTTAAAAAGGTAAGAACGATATTTAGAAATTGTTCATCTTATGCAGACGGGGTTCATAGTTTAACCATTAAGCCTCAACAACGATTCCTTGGCATTTTTGATCTAATTATTATTGGCCTGTAACGAATTTGAACTACTGATTAAGCCACAATAGGTTCTATTTTGAATTTTTTATCTATTAGACATGAACAGTTTATCAGATCTAAACCTATGCAGCATTTAAAATTCAAGACTTTTTGCTTACTTGCTAAATACTGACACCTAGTTTTTTTTCTGTTCCACTGGTTTCATTTGTGAAGCAATTGGAAAATGCTAAAGGAGGGGTGAGTGTGTGTGTGTGTGTGTGTGTGTGTGTGTGTGCATGCGCGCATGTACACGGACATATTTTATAGTCCTTCAGGGATAAGCACTCACCTTTACAAAATATTCTGATTTAGATTAGCAAAGCTGAAAAATAGCCCATTCTTTTATTTATTCATGCCGCACTAGGGCATCCAGAGCCATATCCTAAATGCCGGCTGGAATTACTGTCTATCTTACATGTGGAAGTTTGCATCAGTAGACATTTATGTGACAGCTTTATTATAAAAGGTTTTGATTAATTCCTCAGCACATGCATGTTAGAACTTGATTCTGAGGTTGCGTGCTAATGTGAAAGGGATTAGCGCTGCAAATTTAAAACTGTCCTTAAGAAAAGTGTTAAGCATAACTTTGGCTCAGACAGAAAAGGCCAAGGCAGTTACAGAAAACATATTTGCAGAGATTCCAGATATGAAAATAATTTTGTAGAAATTTCACCTTGGGAATGTCTTTCAAACTATGTAAGAAGTTGAATTGTTTTACAAAAGGGCAGTCAACAATGTTCTTCAGGATAGCCTGGACTTAATGTCTCATTTTAGAAAAAGTAGTGCTATTTCAAAGAAAGGGAAATACTACTCAGATGATTTCTGATTACCAAAATGCTGTGTAATGGGAGAAAGTCCGCACTGAATTCTTTGCATGATAACATAGTAACCTTTAAAGTGTATTCTTCAGAGAAACTATTCTAGAAGAGGGGAAAACGGAAAAATGTAACTCACGCAGAAGTTTGAATTTGGCTTCTGATAGAGTCACGAGTTTCCTTTCTTTTTTGGTATTAGTTAGAGATTATGTTCCGCTGACTATAACAGAGACACAACTTTGTTGGCTTAACCATGTAGGGGTTTCTTTTCCTCACACACAAAGTCTGGATATAGGTCAGTGAGACTGGTATAGTGGCTTCATGAGGTCGTCAATATCCTAGACGTAATTCATCTTTTGCTCCGTCCTCCTCATGATGACTTCATGGTTGCCAGGTGTTATTCTCCATCACTAACCTCCTTTCTCTATTCCAGGCAGGAAGAATAAGAAAGTTGTGAGGTAGAAGGGCAGGCGCCCATGTCAGGGAGACAAACCAGCAGAGGAATTCCTGGCAGAGTTCAGCTAATTTCATTGACCAAACCATTATGGGTAGCCTTTGCTGAAACAGAGCCGGAGAAATAGGTGTGGGTTATTGTTTTGGTTTTTGTTGCATCGCTAATAAAAATAAAATGAGGGTCCTTTAAAAAAAAAACAGAAATAGGATTCTTTTAGTAAACACAAAGGAGGGAATGGGTATTGAGTGGCCAATCAGCATGTTCCACCACATATTACTTCAAGATATTTGACAGCATCCATTCTGATTTTTGGCAGATGCCTGTGACATCCTGATTGTTAGTTATTTTTTACACAACACCTTCTCTCCTTATCTTGCTTAATTAAAAGTAGATTTTGTGCAAAATAGCTTTAGTGCACAGAGTTTATGTTCTCAGGAAATAATGACATCCTGAGAGCTTGTTGATGAAGAGTTTATTCTTTCACAGTGCTTCAGAACAAGAACAAAACCCTAATTATTCATATATGCAGAAAGGCTAAGAAGGTATGTTAGACTGGCAACACTGGGTAAAAAAACAAAAGTAAGTATGACATCATTCTTCATATGGCTGCCCTGAGAGTTAAACCTAAAGACGTACTATGTTAATACAAAAATATCTAAAGTAAAAGCTGGTGGAACTTATGACAGATATAGACCAGTCCAATGGACATATGAACACCTTTTATCAAGGCATATTGTACAACCTCCAGGATAAACCATATGTTGGAAAATGAAACATATAAAATTCTTGATATAAACTATGTTAACTGATAACAGACTTAAATTAGAAATTAATAACACAAGGTATTTAGAAAAGCCAAAACTTTCGAAAAGAACTGCCTTTTAAATATCAGATGGGTCAAAGAAAACAATTACAATTAAATAAAAACTTAATTTGAGGGAAATTATAACAAAAATACAGCCTATGAAAATTCGAGGGATATTGCTAAAGCAGTACTTAAAAGAAAAATTCTAAAATTGAATAAGCAAAATGATTTAAGATCACTCTAAATTTCTACCTTCTTAAGAAGGTAGAAAAAGGCAAGCATTTAAACCCAAATATATAAAAAAGACACAAAAACAATAAAGATAAGGGTGGAAATATGAAATATATAACAAGCAAGGGGGAAAATTGACAAAGCCAAAAGTTGGTTCTCTGAAAAGATGAATAAAATTGAGAAAGCTATAGCTAGATTGGTAAGTTCAAAAAAGTCAAAAAGAAAATCAAAACTACTACTTTCTGAAAACATAGGAATTTTTGTTCAAATAATATGTATATTAAAAGGATAATAGTGGAATATTATGAACTTTTTGCCAATATGTATGACAATTTAAGATAAAATAGACAAATTCCTGAAAAACACCAGTTATCAAAACTGATGCAATAGAAAATCTAAATAGCCCCATAATAACTGAGTTGAATTTATCATTACAGTCTTTCCACAAATAAACCCTGAGTCTTTTTTTTTTTTTTTTTGAGATAGGGTCTTGCTCTGTTGCCCGTGCTGAACTGCAATAGCATGATGTCAGCTCATTGCAGCTTCAACCTCCTGGGCCAAAGTGAAGTGATCCTCTCACCCCAACCTCCCAAATAGTTGGGACTACAAGAGCATGCCACCGCATCTGGCTAATTTTTTTAAGAGATGAAATCTCACTCTGTTGCCAGGCTGGTCTTAAACTCTGGGGCTCAAGCAATCCTCCTGCCTCAGCCTCCCAAAGTGCTGAGATTACAGATGTCAGCCACCACACCTGGCCAAAGCTTAAGTCTTAAATGGCTTTATGAATTCTGTCAAACATTTAAGAAAGAAAGCTAATTCTGTCAAACATTTAAGAAAGAAAGCTGGATTTCCTAGGCCAACTAAGAATCCCTAAGCCTAGCTGGGAAGGTGACCGCATCCACCTTTAAACACAGGGCTTGCAACTTAGCTCACACCCGACCAGTCAGGTAGTAAAGAGAGCTCACTAAAATGCTAATTAGGCAAAAATAGGAGGTAAAGAAATAGCCAAACATCTATTGCCTGAGAGCACAGCGGGAAGGACAATGATCGGGATATAAATCCAGGCATTTGAGCTGGCAACGGCCACCTTCTTTGGGTCCCCTCCCTTTGTATGGGAGCTCTGTTTTCACTCTATTAAATTTTGCAACTTCAAAAAAAAAAAAGTAAGAAAGAGTGCAAATCTTCCATATAGTTTCACATAAAATAAAAAAGGAGGTAATAATTTCCAACGTTTTTCTATGAGGTCTGTGTCAGGCTTAGGATTTGATTTTACCCTAGTTATAAACTATTATCTAGCATGTTACTGTTTCATAGAGTCTGGCAGAAGACAATGAGACTCAACTGCATCAACATATTTGTGTCTATTCACTTTGCTCTCCAGTCCCACAGGGGTGACCCAAAGGGCCCGGATGGATGCCAATACATGCAATGTATTGCATGACAGAAGAGCTGTTCTGAGCTTGAGGAATCCACCAACTTGTATCTATCTGGTGATAAAGAAACCTGATTGAGAATTAGGAAACATGGTTTTGGTTTTAGTTTAGCTATTGATGCATTCTCACCTAAGGACAAGCCATCTGTGTTTTGTGGTCTCAGGTTCATTATTCATGAAATCAGAAGGTTTGGACAAAGGATTTCTCAGGTCCTCTCATCTCCAACTCTAAGAAGAGTTTAATTCATGTCTATAAACATGAATTAAAGAGGTTTCATAAATATAGCCTTAAATTATTTTATGTACTAGAACTCCTTTCATCAGCATTTGGCCTGAAAATATCAATTCTTTCCCACCCTATGATTCATACATAATCCATGAATCTTAAACTTCCTGGCATTTTTATTTAGTATTTCAGATTTGTACTTCTCATTCTATAGCTTTCTTTTCACATCCATTTAAAAACTCTCCTGATGATGAGAATAAATCAGATAAATAATTCCAAGTGTTTATATGTGTATGCAAATGTCTAGCAAATATCGAGATATGTGTACACATGAATATGTATATGTATGTGCATATATATGTGTTTATGTGCATGTGTATACACTGATAAATAATGCTAGTACAATAACGTTACTTTTTTTTTTTAATTTAATGCGTAGCTTTGGTCTTTAAAAAGCTGACATTTTCTTCCTAGCTACTTTTGCTACTATTAGAACAGTGTCACCAGGTTACAGAAGAACATTTGTCATAGACATCAAACTAACAATCTGTATTTTTTTCTTCTAAAATTCAGATTTTCTAACCATAAATTTTTCTGAACATTGACAATAAAAAGTGATATTTAGCTAACTAGAATCAAATGGAATCAAATACATATTTTTTAGTTAAACCTTAATGTCTAAAGTTTAAGGAAACAAATTTCTCTTGTCAAATTCAGGATTTTGATTACTAGTTACTTTAATCCAGTTCAGACATTATTTATTGAATATACTGTAGAGTTAAGTCTACTGGACTCCAGCTTGAAACCAAAAGATATCTTCCCATCGATTATTTTAAAACTTTGTCCTCATGCACTTTTCAAATTATGTCCCATGGAATATTTGAAAATAATACAAAAAAAAGTATTTTTATGAAGCATTGGGTTAAAGTTTTAAAAAATAAAGTGGTTTCCTCTATGTGGACTTCTAAGGATCTTCATCCACTGTTGCTCATTGTGGACTTCCAAGGGGCAAAGTATGGAACACTGCTTCCCAAATCTATTCCATCACTGAAATTTATTTCAAGAAACACACTCTGCAAATGCTACTTGAGGCTCTTCAGCATTAAGCCTTGTGATAATTTTACACAGTTCACAGAAAGTCTGCCTAAATTTTAAAAGGCTTTTAATTTGCCCTTTTCCATATTGATCAGTGAAGGCATTGTGTCGCCTTGACTCCCCTGTAAGTTCTTCTCATTCAGCTAGATAAGATAGAGAGACATTAAGGCTGTGGATAAGAGAACACTGGGCCTGCTTAACAGGAGCTTGAAGCCACACAGGGACAGCCAGGTTTAAGTGGCTAAGTGGTTGAGCAGGCAGATATTTAGACAGGCCAAGAAACTGGCAGAATCGAGGCTAGTGGTGATAGCCAGCTGTCAATGCAGACTTTTCCAGGAAGAAATTCAAGGCAAGATGAGTAGGTAAGACAGGGTTGAGGCTTAATCGAGTTAGGACTGGAATTGCAGAACATGAGTCTCAGCACTCCGCCACTGGGAGGAACTGAGTCTTAATTCTGCTGGATACTTGATACAGATGCCTCTTTATTTTCTGACTCTGGTGTCTCAGATTGTCTTTCACCTGTTAGGTTGGGGTAGAATTATTTTGACTTTAAAAGACCGAGGGTCTTGAAGGCAATCTGCCTGAGTGGCCAACACTGTATGTTGTAAGTAGATTTTGGCCTCTGATTGAGTCACCTGTAGAATGAGGAAGGGTGGATTCCTGGGGTCCTTGAACTTTACTTTGTTGTTTTCCTCCTAGGCAGACTCTTTTTACCATAATTTTGACAAAGTAAAAGCTCCTGTTAGGGCTTATCCTAAATTAGGTTACCAAGCATCTTATATTTTAAACTTCAAAACAATTCCACCAATAACGTATATAGGCATACTTCAGAGATATTGCAGGATCGTTTCTGGACCACTGAAATAAGCCAACATAGTAATGAAGCAAGGCACAAGAATTTTTTGGTTTTCCAGGGCATATAAAAGTTATGTCTACACTATACTGTCATCTATTAAATGTGTAATCACATCCTGTTTTTTAAAAAATGTACATACCTTAATTTTAAAATACTTTATTGCTAAAAAACTCTAACAATCATCTGACCCTCAAACTTTCTCCAAATCAGCAATAAATCTGTTTTGCTTTCTTATCATTTGTGTGTTCACTAGAGTAGTATTTTTAATTTCCTTCAAGAACTTTTCATTTGCATTCACATGTCTAACCATTTGGTGCAAGAAGCCTAGCTTTTGGCCTATTGCTGTTTTCAACGTGCCTTTCTCACTAAGCTTAATCATTTCTAGCTTTTAAGATGAGAGGCATGTGACTCTTTCACTTGAACACTTCGAGGCCATTGCAGGGTTATTTATTTGCCTAATTTCAATATTGTTGAATATTGCCATTGATGGGGGAATGGCCAATGGGTGGAGCAGTCAGAACACACACAACATTTATTAAGTTTGTTGTCTTATATGTGCACAATTTGTGGAGCCCTGAAAGAATTACAGTAGTGACTTCGAAGATCACTTGTCACAGATCACCATAACAGATATAATAATCACAAAAATGTTTGAAATAGTTAGAATTACCAAAATGTGACATAAATCGAGCACATGCTGTTGGAAAAATGGCATTGATAGATTTGCTTTAATGCAGGATTGCTACCACCCTTCAATTAGTAAAAAATGCAATATTTATGCAGGCATGGTGGTGCATGTCTGTAGTTTCAGCTAGTCCAGAGGCTGAGTCAGGAGGATCACCTTAGCCCACGAGTTTGAGGCTTCAGTAAGCTATGATTGTACCACTGCAATCCAGCCCGAGTGACAGAGTCAGACCTGGTCTCCAAAAATAGAAGAAAAAGAAGAAGAATGCATTATCTTTGAAGCACAATAAAGCAAAGCACAAAAATGAAATAGGCCTTTACTGGACATAATATTATGTTTGGTTTTGAGCTATAAAAATCCTGATGAACAGTGGCTTAAACACAGAAAGTGTTAATTTTTCTCATGTACACTTCGGGGTAGAGATAAGTAGTCCAGGGCTGTTATCACTGAAGCTCTGCAAAATTATCAAGGATTCAAACTCCTTTTATTTCTCTACTCTGCCCTCCTCAGGGTGTTGCTGCCTTTGTGCTTGTTATGGTTTGAATGTTTGTGTACCCCCCAACATTTTTATGTTTGAATTTAATCTCCAATGCCATAGCATTAACAGGTGAGGCCTTTGGGAGGTGATTAGCTCATGAGGTCTCTGCCCTTATAAATGGGCTTGGTGCCATTATAAAAGAGGCCTGAGGGAGGCTGTTCGCCCTTCTGCCTTGTGAGAACTCGTAGAAGGTGCCATTGTTGAGGAATGGGTCCTCACCACACATGGAATCTGTTGGTGGTTGATATCAGACTTCCCAGCCTCCAGAATTGTGAGCAATACATTTCTGTGGTTTATAAATTGCTCAGTCTTGTGTATTTTGTTATAGCAGTCCTAATGGACTAAGACAGTGCTCATGTTTGCAAGATGGCTGCCACCTCTCCAGGCCTTCTATTCCCATTCCAGGCAGAAAAAGGGATAGGTACATAACCCTTTCCCACAACACTCTGTCTTATCTTGAGAAGGATGCTGGCCCAAGGCATGTCTGTCTGTATCTTATTAGCCAAATCTGGTAACGTAGCTTCCCTTAGCTGCAAAGGCATTTGTGAAAGTGAACGTTGATAATAACCTCCAACAAAATTGGAGTTCTATTATCCAAGAAGAAGGGGAGAAGAGATAGTGACAAGTGACAAGTTTCTGCCATATTCTCACTGTAGAAAAATTACAAAATGCAAAGAAGCACCTCTTGATTCTTTTAGTTCCATTTATTTCTTTACTCAGCCTTTTTCCCACTTTCTTCTGGTCAGTTCCTTGTTTGAAAATAGAGCCTTTCCTGGCCTTCCCTCAGATAGTTAAAGCAACTTTCAAACTATGTCCTTAAATAAACTATGTTCTAGCTTTCTGATAAAAATAACTTGTATAAGACACTTTTTCCTAAAATTATTTAGCATCTCTGAGAAAAACAAAATTATCTTTAAGAAAAAAAATGTAAATAAGGTTTCAGGCCAGAAATTGAAAATGGTTTTATGACAGGCTGTCGACATTTTACTTGAGTCACAAAACAGGCCATTTCCTGTCTTCTCAAAGCCCTACACTTCTCTCATCACTGCCCTGTAACCCAATGAGTGGAAATACACTCAGTAAATGCCACAAAGGCAGCAGCCTCCCCCTCCTAAGTGCATGGCTTTTTGTTAATGGCTCTAGACACTGATTGCGGGACCTGGTCCTACTCATCATTGTCATAATCACCATGGATTTTTTTTTGAGTGCCTGCAGGGGCCATGGCACTATACTCTGCATAATGTTTACTGTTCTATTTCTGCTTCCGAATCATTAGATGTTTTGTTCACACTGACCTTATCTCTGATTGCAAGCAATACTGTCCAGTGCTGTCAGCTACCTAAAGTTAAAGCATTTTACACTGTGAACATCCCCTTAAGGAATCTGATGAAAAAATGGTACTACCACTTTTTGGCTATGTGTTTTCATCATTAATGGATTTACTCAACACGCCTATTTGTAGGTATTCTTTTCTTGATTATATAGCTCAGCGATGACATTGCTGAGTTCAAGCTTTGCCAGAACCATCAAGATTTGTAGGAAAAAGAGAGAGTCACTATGCATCAGTCCTGGGAATAGTACAAAATTGTTTTATATTTAAATCTTAAGGTATCTGTCTGAAGGAATAATTAGTACAAACACTTTGTAGACGAAGCAGATGATGCTAAAAGAGATTAGATTATTTGCCCAGGCTGGGCGTGGTGGTTTATGCTTGTAATTTCAGCACTCTGGGAGGCCTTAGGTGGGAGAATTGCTGGGCAACATAGCCAGACCCTGTCTCTACAAAAAAAAAAAAAAAAAAAAAGAAGGAAAAGGAAAGAAGCTGGGCCCAGTCCCATGCATCTGTAGTCCTAGCTACTCAGCAGGCTGAAGTGGGAGAATAGCTTGAGCCCGGGAGGTTGACATTACAGTAAGCTATGATTGCAACACTGCACTCCAGCCTGGGTGATAGCGTGAGGCCCACTCTCAAAAAAAAAAAAAAAAGAAGAAAAAAAGTTAGTTGTCCAAAGTCACACAGCTGATAAAACATTAAAACTAAACTTGAACCTGGGTCTTAATCTAATTATCCTTCAACTACAGTATACTATCCTTTAATAAGTGTTCTAGTATTTCACCAAGAGATCATAAAACCCAACCCTCATTCGTGAACCTGGCTAAACATAAAGTGTTTATGCCTTTTATTGCCATCAGTTGTTACTGTGCATGAAAAAGAATAGGTCCTTTCACAAGGTGAATGAAGGTATTTAAAAAGTCTAGCAGAATTCACGAATAAGGTATTTAATTTTCCTCAAAGTATATTATGTACTATGTTCTTTTAATATAGCAGAAATAAATTACGCTATATTCTTGTTCAACATGGTTTATTTGCCCTGAACACGTTTACAACTTTGTTCTGCTTACTTACTTTGTAAGTTAGTTCTCGATCATAATGATAGTTTTTCTAATAGTTTATTCTTCCTCTTAGCTCTTTGTTTTAGTAGCAATTTCTAGTGTGATGCTTTATTTGATACATGCTTTCTTACTTTCGTTCAAGCGCTTTCATAATTTTCATACTCATTCACATCAGCCTTATTCTCCTCTTGCATTATTTCTGAGTGCTACTAACTGCACATTTCCTGAGTTTGTTTTAGATTCTTCAATCTTCCTTCTGTATTTTACAATTGCAGATGGCTTTTTTTTTTGTTGTTTTGGTAACATGCTTAGTTTCTCAGTCTCTACTTCCTAAAGCTGGATGTTCCCACTCACTTAAATAACAATTCACTAAGAACCTGAAAATTTGCAAATTATGATTGCTATTGAATATAATTGTGACTTCTATTTCATAGGTGCCACAGTTTTCCTTATTTCTAACAATTACATCCATAATCATTTTCAACTTTATTAGAATTTTACAAGGTAATCTAGAATATCATTTGTGTATGTTCTTCTTCTTTATAGAATCTATTGTACAGAAGCTGATCTTTCTTTTAACCAGTCTCAGTCATTGAAAGTATTTATGTTTTATGTTAACAACTAAAGCCTAAATATGTTGCATTAATCTCTTCTCCTTATCCCATACTCTCTGGCCTTTAATACACATTTCCTACTGAGTAACGTGAAATCCACCTCACATTTGTGTTTTCCAAGCTTTTCTCATTGGCCTCATACCATCTTGACATTCAGGCACTGACTTAGGTAATAACAAATATTTAGTAATGTAATATTTTGGCACATGTACTTCCCTACAATTATATGGCTAGTAGAAAAAAAAATGACCAGCTATGTAATTTAATCTGATGGAGACTAAAATTAAGTAGAAAAACATCTAAAAGTGCTTTTGAAATAAATAGATCAAGTAAAGGAAAGCAAACTCACTTTAAAAGACAAGGAAAGAAAACACAGAATGAAATATGTAAAGAAATAGTAAAACAGCAGTAACTGTCTATAAAACACATGGACACTGAACATCAGGTTCTTTATATATTTTTAAATCACAGAATCATGATATGGTTTTTACCCATCTGAAAGAAAGCCAGCAAGCATTAGAATTATCGTCAATAAAGAATTGAGTAGCTACTGAAGAAGGTAGCCTCACTCATTCAGCCTGCCTATGTCAGAATAATAGGTAGGACAAGGAGCCAGACATACACGCCTAGTTTGGGCACAGAAAAAGGCAGTACTGTGGGCCAGTCTGGGTAAGGAAAACTGTGGAGTCAAAAAAGGACAAAGAAAAACGAGGGGCTTAGGTTGAGTATAATTATATAAATATGAGCACGTGCTGGGCGTGGTGGCTCATGCCTGTAATCCCAGCACTTTGGGAGGCTGAGGCAGGTGGATCACAAAGTCAAGAGATCAAGACCATCCTGGCCAACATAGCGAAACCCCGCCTCTACTAAAAATACAATAATTAGCTGGGCATGGTGGCATGTGCCTGTAGTCCCAGCTGCTCGGGAGGCTGAGGCAGGAGAATCGTTTGAACCCGAGAGGCGGAGGTTGCAGTGAGCCCAGATTGGCCATTGCACTCCAGCCTGGTGACAGAGCGAGATTCCATCTCAAAAAGAAAAGAAAAGAAAAAAAAGAATATGAGCATCTGTGTTTAAAGTATTCTTGGGTAAAGCAATCTCATCATTTTTACCACTGATTCTAGTCATAAGACTGTAATTAATAAAGCATATAGTTGAAAACTACATTATATCACAAGCTCTTATTATTAGTCAACATGTATGTAGCTCATACATAATGGGGGGGCTTGCTGAGAAGATAGTTTATACACAGAAATAAGTAAATAAACACAGTTGATCTATTTGGCCAAAACTTTGGAAATCCTTGCCCTCATGTTAGGAAGTGACTGGAAGGGAGAAAGATGCTCAGAGGCTAGCCTGAGTGGGACCACTTCAGAAGTCATTCTGAGAGAAGTCACCTCCATACCCTGCATGCTCCTGGGGACGCCATTACTGCCTTTGAATGGCTTGCTTTGGCCATAGATGCTGGAATGTGTGTCGTCGATCCTTTTCATAATCTTTGCCTTACACATTGCCTCCATTCAAGGACTCCCCTCCTCAAACCTCAGGAGCCATCAGCCCATGGTCCACTTGCTCAGCAATAGTTGTTTCTTAAGTTGAAAAGAATATGGTCAACATCCACGGGTTCACTCTGCTATCCGGAAACTTCCTTCAGTTAATAGATCTGTCAGGATCAGCCAGGACTCTCACTTTTGGGGATCCAAACCCCTGCCTACACTGAATGGTGTAAACTTGACGACAGATAAGTACTGAAATGATATTTGTGACAGAGTCAGGAAAAGAGGAGGGAAATTTTTGATTCCAGTGAAAGGCTTAGGGAGAGAGGACAATTCACAATGAGTAGGTAACATGAAAACACTGGGGATCTGTAAAGGGGGCGTGGGGCACGGGATGGGAGGAAATGAGTCAGCAAGAGGTGAAGGGGTTCGTATTAGTCTGTTTTCATGCTGCTATGAAGGCATACCTAAGACTGGGTAATTTATAAAGAAAAGAGGTTTAACTGAGTCATTTCCACATGGCTACGGAGGCCTCAGGAAACTAACAATCATAGTGGAAGGTGACATAGGCACATCTTACATGGTGGCAGGTAAGAGAAATGAGGAGTGAAATGGGAAAAAGCCCCTTATAAAACCATCTGATATTGTGAGAACTCACTCACTATCACAAGAACAGCATGGGGGAGACGTCTCCGTGATCTAATCACCTCCAACAAGGTCCCTTCCCCAACATGTGGGGATTACGATTCAGATTACAATTCAAGATGACATTTGGGGGAGACACAGAGACAGACCATATTAGGGTTTTAGAGAAAAATGGGAAGTTCAGAAAAACAATTTTTTCATACCCTTCAATTTTTACCAAAATATTTTGGAGACAAGTGGAGGGACATTGGAAATTACTGTGAAGGTACAGATATTTAGCAGATAACTTTGGAAGACAAATGACATTAAATGAACATTTTTTGGAATTAAAATAGAGGTTAGCAACCATTTTATTATAAAGAGTCAGACAGTAAATATTTAAAGTTTTGTAGGCCATGAGGCAAAATTGAGGATATTATGTAGGTATTTATATAAGAAGAGAGAAAACAAATGTCTACAAATTTTTTATTGTTGAAATTCAAAATATAATAATGACCAGTTCATTAAAAGAAAATACAGGCTGGTACAGTGGCTCACACCTGTAATCCCAGCACTTTGGGAGGCCAAGGCAGAAGTATCACTTGAGGCCAGGAGTTTAAGGCCGGCTGGACAAAATAGCAAGACCCTGACTTTACAAAAAGTAAAAAATAAAAAAAAAATTAGCCCAGCATGATGGTGCATGCCTGTAGTCCTAGCTATTTGGAGGCTGAGGCAGGAGGACTGCTTAAGCCTGGGAGATCCAGGCTGCAGTTAGCTATGATTGTGCAACTGCACTCCAGCCTGAGTGACAGGGTAAGACCCCGTCTCCGTAAAGAAATAAGTAAACAAACAAACAAATGCTTAAACAATTTAAACATACAAATCTATGAATGATAAGAATGGGGGGATAATATTTTGCTTAACTGGGGTTCAAAATTAGTTTTTGCTATCATCAAAATCAATTGTAAAGTCATCTATTAATGTTGATCCATAATGAAATTTCATGTATTTTATCTGTGAAAATATCTTCTCACACAGATAGGTTTTGCCGAATACTGATATCAATATGTGAGCATATGATTTTAACTGAGCACATTCACTAGTTCAAAGGCAAACAGAATTCTATTAGATTTTCCTCTTGATATTTGATTTTGGTGTACCATTCTATTGCATACTAGCAACTTCCACAGGAAAGCTAAGTTAAAGCTCCTCAATTGCACAGTTAAGTGAATTTTGAAATATGGAGGATTTTTGTTTTGTTTTGTTTTTCCTTTAATTAAGATCT
Source organism: Hylobates moloch (assembly GCF_009828535.3). Lineage (NCBI taxonomy): Eukaryota > Metazoa > Chordata > Mammalia > Primates > Hylobatidae > Hylobates > Hylobates moloch. The sequence goes on along the minus strand of NW_026652278.1, from coordinate 165,813,932 downwards.
GAAAAACGCAGCTGGAACTATAGTTTGAACTTGAAAAACATATTCATTGCAAATTTGTGTGGGAATGGAGATCTTGTGTTTTGTTTTGCCTTTTAACAGTATGTGACATGTACAGCTTGGGCACAGTGGCTCACACCTGTAATTCCAGGACTTTGGGAAGCTGAGGTGTGCAGATCACTTGAGGTCAGTAGTTCAAGACCAGCCTGGTCAGCGGAGTGAAACCTTTTCTTTACTAAAAATACAAAAATTAACTGGGCACAGTGATGTGTGCCTGTAATCCCAGCTACTCAAGAGTCTGAGGCATAAGAATTGCTTGAACCTGGGAGATGGAGATTGCAGCGAGCCAAGATCATACCACTGCACTCCAGCCTGGGCAACAGAGCGAGACTTGGTATCAAAAAACAAAACCGAAAACCAAAAAACAACAGTATGTAATGTGTATAAAGGAGCTTTACTTTACTGGGTTTGAAACAATGTTAGTTGTCATAGAAATGATTTTGTTGCAATGTAAGTTTTGCGTAGATGGAGTCTTTTGTCTTATTAAAAAACCCTAATTTTAGGTATTCAGTGCTTAATAAGAGTGGCTGAGGCTGGGGGCCATGGCGCATGCCTGTAATCTCAGCAGTTTGGAGGCCGAGGTGGGCGGATCACCTGAGGTCAGGAATTTGAGACCAGCCTGACCAACATGGAGAAACCCCGTCCTACTAAAAATACAAAATTAGCTGGGTATGGTGGCGCATGCCTGTAATTGCAGCTACTTGGGAGGCTGAGGCAGGAGAATCGCTTGAACCTGGGAGGCAGAGGTTGCGGTGAGCCAAGATTGTGCCATTGCACTTTAGCATGGGCAACAAGAGCAAAACTTCATCTAAAAAAAATTAGAAAATTAGTGGCATGGAAACAAGTAGTGGGCAAGATTTGACTGTGGGTCTTGGTTTGCCAAACACTGAATTAGACTGATATGGCTTTTGGAGTCAGACTCCTTAGTTTGAATTCTGGCCACACTCACTCTTGAATTGTGTAATTTGGGGCAGATTACTCAACCTCTCTAAACCCTCTAAGACAGGACAAGAGTTCTTCCCTCATAGAATAAAGATTAAATAAAGAATATGCATGAAATAATATAAACAATTAGTAAATAGTATTTTAAAATTCTACTATAATGTTATAAATGGATCCAACAGTTTAGCCATGTAAAAAGGGGTTGGTGTTTTTATTGTAAAACTGATGAGTTGAGCTTGGGTAAGCCTGCTGTGGAGGATGTGTGCCAGCCACTGATGCCCTCTATCTGAATTCTTGTTTTTGGGAGATCTCCATGTATTAGAATTACTGTAAGTATTTTATTAATGTTGCCATTGTTATGCTTCTGAGATGGGATAGTTCCTTTGACCCCTTCACAGGATTCATGAAAGGGTGGCTCATTTACTCAGCCTGCAGCTCTGAACCCCTCATAGGAGGGGGAGCATGGAGGTGAGCAGGTGCAGGAACCAGGGCAAATGAACACTGGAACTGACTAGTCACTCCTCTCTGGCATTAGCAGGCTCTGTGCAGGCCCTGCAGCAGCATCCAGGTGTGTTACAATGGTCTTTTAGCTCTGCTGTCTGAGAGGGGGTGTCTATGACTCCTGGAACCCCAGAGAGCATGTGTTACAATCAGTGCTCTTTTAGCGTTTGCCGTCCACAGACAGCTAAGTGTTAACCAGCTCAGTGAAGGGTCAGAGTGACATCCTTTTATACCCTGCCCATATAGTACCTGATTTCTTGTCTCATGTCAAGGAAGAATCCGGTCACATGAACAAATTGAAGGGTGGTGTATATGCAGGATTTTAACTGAGCATTGGAAGTAGCTCTCAGTGGGAAGGGGAGCTGGAAGGGGGATGGATTGAGAAGATAATCTTCCCCTGGAGTTTGGCAGTCCCCAGTTGAACTCTTCTCCAAAGTCCCTCTGTCAAGCCATTCCTCTGAAGTAAAGCTGCTTTTCTCCAACATCCAGTTGCTTCTTCTCTTTTCTCCTTTGTTGCCACTCTGCTTTGCTCCTCTGCCAGTGGAGCTTAGGATTTTTATGGTACAGGATGGGGATCATGATGGGCCAAGGTGGTTTTGGAAAAGGCAACATTTGGGTGAAAATAGGAATGCATGTTCTCATTTAGGGCCATAGGTTCAGGTTTGAGAGTGGACCTTTTCTACCTAGTATTTCCCTGACTCCTGTCTGTATCACTTCCTTTTTAATTTTTATTTATTTATTTATTTTGAGACAGAGCCTCACTCTGTCGCCCAGGTTGGAATGCAGTGGTGTGACCTCAGCTCACTGACACCTCCACCTCCCGGGTTCAAGCGATTTTTGTGCCTCAGCCTCCTGAGTAGCTGGGACTACAAGCCTGTGCCACCACACCTGCTAATTTTTGTATTTTTAGTAGAGACAGGGTTTCACCATGCTATCCAGGCTGGTCTGAACTCCTGGCCTCAAGTGAGCTGCCTGCCTTCCCAAAGTGCTGGGATTACAGGCGTGAGCCACTGCTCCTGGCCCCTTTCTTATTCTTTATAACCCCCTAATGAGATAGGCATTATTTCCATGTTATGACAAGGAAATTAATACTATCATCCCTGAATCTACTCCATTCCTCTTCACCTACTGCCCGTGCTAAACTAATCCAGCTTCACCAGCTCTACGCAGAGGCTGCCCAGCTAATCCCAGCTCTTCCTTTCTCCAAAGTGTATATTGGTAGCATACAGAGCATGATTCATGGGTTTTGCTATTCCTCTGACTTTGTAATGGTTTCTAAAGGCAATGAAGTACTTATTATCCTTTTTTATACTGTCTGATTTTGTGCTTATCTCTTTCCATGTTGGGTGATCCTAAAAGATCAGTGATGTGCCTTATTTATTTTGGTATGTACAGAGATTAATACTAGTAGTTATTAAAAATAAAAGTATTGGATGACTGAATAGGAACAGCTCCGGTCTACAGCTCCCAGCCTGAGCGACACAGAAGACGGGTGATTTCTGCATTTCTGTTTGAGGTACCGGTTTCATCTCACTAGGGAGTGCCAAACAGTGGGTGCAGGACAGTCGGTGAAGCGCACTGTGCGCAAGCCGAAGTAGGGCGAGGCATTGCCTCACTCGGGAAGTGCAAGGGGTCAGGGAGTTCCCTTTCATAGTCAAAGAAAGGGGTAACAGACGGCACCTGGAAAATCGGGTCAGTCCCACCCTAATACTGCGCTTTTCCAATGGGCCTGGAGAATGGCACACTAGGAGATTGTGTCCCGCACCTGGCTCGGAGGGTCCTATGCCCAGGGAGTCTTGCTGATTGCTAGCACAGCAGTCTGAGATCAAAGTGCAAGGCAGCAGCGAGGCTGGGGGAGGGGCGCCTGCCATTACCCAGGCTTGCTTAGGTAAACAAAGCACCCAGGAAGCTTGAACTGGGTGGAGCCCACCACAGCTCAAGGAGGCCTGCCTGCCTCTGTAGGCTCCACCTCTGGGGGCAGGGCACAGACAAACAAAAACTCAGCAGGAACCTCTGCGGACTTAAATGTCCCTGTCTGACTGACAGCTTTGAAGAGAGTAGTGGTTCTCCCAGCACTCAGCTGGAGATCTGAGAACAGACTGCCTCCTAAAGTGGGTCCCTCACCCCCGAGCAGCCTAACTGGGAGGCACCCCCCAGTAGGGACAGACTGACACCTCACTCGGCCGGGTACTCCTCTGAGACAAAACTTCCAGAGAAACTATCAGACAGCTGAATTTGTGGTCTCACGAAAATCTGCTTTTCCGCAGCCACCGCTGCTGACACCCAGCCAAACAGGGTCTGGAGTGGACCTCTAGTAAACTCCAACAGACCTGCAGCTGAGGGTCCTGTCTGGTAGAAGGAAAACTAACAAACAGAAAGGACATCCACACCAAAAACCCATCTGTCCATCACCATCATCAAAGACCAAAAGTAGTTAAAACCACAAAGATGGGGAAAAAACAGAGCAGAAAAACTGGAAACTCTAAAAAGCAGAGCACCTCTCCTCCTCCAAAGGAACGCAGTTCCTCACCAGCAACGAAACAAACCTGGATGGAGGATGACTTTGACGAGTTGAGAGAAGAAGGCTTCAGATGATCAAACTACTCCGAGCTATGGGAGGAAATTCAAAACAATAGCAAAGAAGTTAAAAACTTTGAAAAAAAATTAGACGAATGGATAACTAGAATAACCAATGGAGAGAAGGGCTTATAGGAGCTGATGGAGCTGAAAGCCAAGTATCGAGAACTACGCGAAGATTGCAGAAGCCTCAGTAGCAGATGCGATCAACTGGAAGAAAGGGTATCGCTGATGGAAGATGAAATGAATGAAATGAAGCAAGAAGGGAAGTTTAGAGAAAAAAGAATAAAAAGAAATGAACAAAGCCTCCAAGAAATTTGGGACTATGTGAAAAGACCAAACCTACGTCTGATTGGTGTACCTGAAAATGACGGGGAGAACGGAACCAAGTTGGAAAACACTCTGCAAGATATTATTGAGGAGAACTTCCCCAATCTAGCAAGGCAGGCCAACATTCAGATTCAGGAAATACAGAGAACGCCACAAAGATACTCCTCGAGAAGAGCAACTCCAAGACACATAATCATCAGATTCACCAAAGTTGAAATGAAGGAAAAAATGTTAAGGGCAGCCAGAGAGAAAGGTCGGGTTACCCACAAAGGGAAGCCCATCAGACTAACAGCAGATCTCTTGGCAGAAACTCTACAAGCCAGAAGAGAGTGGGGGCCGATATTCAACATTCTTAAAGAAAAGAATTTTCAACCCAGAATTTCATATCCAGCCAAACTAAGCTTCATAAGTGAAGGAGAAATAAAATACCTTACAGACAAGCAAATGCTGAGTGATTTTGTCACCACCAGGCCTGTCCTAAAAGAGCTCTTGAAGGAAGCACTAAACATGGAAAGGAACAACCGGTACCAGCCCCTGCAAAAACATGCCAAATTGTAAAGACCATCGAGGCTAGGAAGAAACTGCATCAACTAATGAGCCAAATAACCAACTAACATCATAATGACAGGATCAGATTCACACATAGCAATATTAACTTTAAATGTAAATGGGCTAAATGCTCCAATTAAAAGACACAGACTGGCAAACTGGATAAGGAGTTAGGACCCATCAGTGTGCTGTATTCAGGAAACCCATGTCACGTGCAGAGACACACATAGACTCAAAATAAAGGGATGGAGGAAGATCTATCAAGCAAATGGAAAACAAAAAAAGGCAGGGGTTGCAATCCTAGTCTCTGATAAAACAGACTTTAAGCCAACAAAGATCAAAAGAGACAAAGAAGGCCATTACATAATGGTAAAGGGATCAATTCAACAAGAAGAGCTAACTATCCTAAATATATATGCACCCAATACAGGAGCACCCAGATTCATAAAGGAAGTCCTGAGTGACCTACAAAGGGACTTAAACTCCCACACAATAATAATGGCAGATTTTAACACGCCACTGTCAACATTAGACAGATCAACGAGACAGAAAGTTAACAAGGATACCCAGGAATTGAACTCAGCTCTGCACCAAGCAGACCTAATAGACATCTACAGAACTCTCCACCCCAAATCAACAGAATATACATTTTTTTCAGCACCACACCACACCTATTCCAAAATTGACCACATAGTTGGAAGTAAAGCTCTCCTCAGCAAATGTAAAAGAACAGAAATCATAACAAACTGTCTCTCGGACCACAGTGCAATCAAACTAGAACTCAGGATTAAGAAACTCACTCAAAACCGCTCAACTACATGGAAACTGAACAACCTGCTCCTGAATGACTATTGGGTACATAATGAAATGAAGGCAGAAATAAAGATGTTCTTTGAAACCAACGAGAACAAAGACACAACATACCAGAATCTCTGGGACACATTCAAAGCAGTGTGTAGAGGGAAATTTATAGCACTAAATGCCCACAAGAGAAAGCAGGAAAGATCCAAAATTGACACACTAACATCACAATTAAAAGAACTAGAAAAGCAAGAGCAAACACATTCAAAAGCTAGCAGAAGGCTAGAAATAACTAAAATCAGAGCAGAACTGAAGGAAATAGAGACACAAAAAACCCTTCAAAAAATTAATGAATCCAGGAGCTGGTTTTTTGAAAAGATCAACAAAATTGATAGACCGCTAGCAAGACTAATAAAGAAGAAAAGAGTGAAGAATCAAATAGATGCAATAAAAAATGAAAAAGGGGATATCACCACCGATCCCACAGAAATACAATCTACCATCAGAGAATACTACAAACACCTCTATGCAAATAA